>NW_015388118.1:193786-232615 GCF_001527695.2 Protobothrops mucrosquamatus
TGTTTCAGCTGGCAGGACTGGCCTAGGGATATTTTAAATTGGATTTTAATCAATTTTTAAAATAAGAAAAGGCCTATTTAAATATATCTTTTAATTTATTTTAAATTTTGTATATTTGTATCAATTGCTCTGTTTTTTAACTGGCTGTAAGCCGCCCTGAGTCCACCAGGAGAAGGGCGGGATATAAATACAATAAACTCTAAACTCTAAACTCTAAACATGCTAGAGGTACTATGTGTACACACTATATCAGAAATGTATCAAATGATTTTAACCAATAAAA
Source organism: Protobothrops mucrosquamatus (assembly GCF_001527695.2). Classification (NCBI taxonomy): domain Eukaryota; kingdom Metazoa; phylum Chordata; class Lepidosauria; order Squamata; family Viperidae; genus Protobothrops; species Protobothrops mucrosquamatus. The sequence goes on from NW_015388118.1 coordinate 194,070, forward strand.
GAACTCATTCCAAACCGAGTACTGTATGTTTGAACTATATATAGAGGAATTCTCCACCTTTTAAAGCTGCTTTTCTTTTGGCTGAATGGCTAAAGTCTGTTTGGGCAAGGCACACTAGGCTATAAGGACATGGTGCTAATGTTTAAGGCTAACAAGGTGGTGGTCTCTTTCTTTTGACAGGTCCCTGCAGCCTACCCAAGTCTGCTTTAAGTGGCATGAACCGTTTGTTCTTGAAGCAGCTTCAGAGAATACTCTTCCATGGTCTTTGCAGGTTCTGAAAAATCCCCGAAAGCACACCATGTCATTACGCAGAGGTTGCATGAGAACACACCTTTCTCATGCGACTTCCAGAGGCTGCATGAGAGCAGGCCTCTGACCCTCTGAAATTTGCACAGGAATGGGGCATGCTTTCAAGAATTGTTGTCAGGTGATAGTGAATCCTGTATGTCACCCAAAATGCGGTGTGTTGCCTTTGACACACTGTTATAGGTCTAACATCACTAGCTGAGAGCCATTTTAGAGAGGAGCTGCAGAATTCTTTTGAAGAAGAGCCACACTTGGCTTTCGGGTGCTAGCCTTGGGAAAGCACTGCAATAAATGGTGGATGTGACCATGGGGGAAAAATTACATTAAATGACATTGCATTATGTTTCAGGTAGAATGTAAATGTATTTATTTTATATGAATATAATTTAAATAGGGCCTTGCAGATTTTGAAAGGGATATCTGTGCAAACTGTACTTTGTATACCTCTACAAAGTAAAAAGCACCCCACATCAGTTCAGGAGAGAAGAGAAATTGCATTACTTCACTCAACAAAGTAACTTCTGCATATATACACTTATATGTTGGTGTTGGTATTCAAAGTGGATCAACCAAACTGAAGCAAAGTGACATGCTTTTGTAAGGTCCTTTCCCACACTGGGGCAACATTATACATTATTATAAGCAAAGATTCTCCTTCAAGCAGATTATCTACAATCTGCACACCCACAGATAAAATTATGATTTTCTAACTGCATTTTCAACATTCTCTCCATTCTAACAAGTCAAACGTGATTGTTTTTGGATATTGTGTTAGAAAATGACACTCACCGTAAAAAACAAAAATGGCAGGTAGTATATAGAGAGTTGAGCCAGGGCAGAAGTAGAAATCTTTGATGGCCAGACGTTGCTTTTAACATTTTGTTTTAGCCGGAAAGCCACAGTTGATACAATTATACAAACAGGGTGAGTGATGATTATGTGCCATCAAGTTTATTGTAGGACTTGCACTATAGTTCTAATAGGTTTCCTATCTTGAAATGATGACAAATCATGCCACAAATTCTCAGAGATAATGGCCTGAGGCAACTCTGGTAGTTGCAAAGAGAGCCCTTAGGGTCCATAGATAGCCTGAAGCCGCAGGTGACCCATTTCTGTTGTACGTAGCTGGTAAAAAAACATGAGCAGAAGTAATTTAATAATTTTTTCCATCATTCATTGCTGTTTAATTTAGTTTATTTTTATTCCAAGCTTTGTGCAAGATTTCTCAGAATGGTGAAGCCTAGAGTACCTCTGGTCCTGTTTTTCTGAGAGAAGTCCTAAAACCCAACTAATTTTTCATTTCCTATTCAAAAAGAAACACTCAGTCTGAATTATTAATAAGAGGTAATTACTAGGTTAAAACCAGCAAAACAGCAACAATACAAAAAGGCTAAACAAACAATAAACGAACAAAGCAGCATCAGCATCTGCAAGTTGGTTTCCAACAGGGAGGGGGCTGTCCTTTTTGAGGCAACTCATCCTGCATGGAATGGAACATGCTTTGTAACAGTAATTGCTGCTTAGCAGGGAGCACAAAGCCACTGTGATGGCCAGGCCTGCTAAAAATACCAGCAGCTTGGTCTTTCTGCTTTAGTTGGGTTCAGTAGAGCAGCAACACCTGTTATCCAAGTCCCTGAACTCCAAGCATTTTCCATTTTAGAAGAGAATATATGCATCTTTGAAGTGTGCAGTTTGGTGCTGAGTTTGGTTGTTTACTTGCAGACATTTCATTACTGGATTAGGTAATATTATTTAGTCAGGTAATGAAACATCTGCAAGCAAGCAAGCAAGCTTGGAGCGCAAAGAAAACTTCACGTTTCCCATTTCCCCCCATTCTATAGAAAGAATTCAATGCCTCTTTGTTAATTTTTTTTTTATGTATACACATGTGCATGTTTCTGAGCTCACTTTATTTTGGTGTTGATGGAACTCTGGGGCAAAGAATACAATTATCTCCAAGGATGAAGATAAATTTTGGTTTGAAACAATTCCACGGGCCTTGTCATGAAACGTGCATACATTTGTCATCTTTTAATGATCCTACAGTATGTAATACAAAAAAAATCAGTAGTCAGAATGACCTAACAGAATTCTAGCAGGGGGAATGATATCATGGCTCAGTAGCTGAACACTCCTTTGTTCTCTAGCATCTTCCAGGGAGACCTGGAAGGGACTATCTGAAACTTTGTGGAGCTGCTGTTAGCCAGAACAGATTCTCTTTGGCTAGATAGATCTCCAAGGCACCATTCTGTATCCTCTGAGGAATGGTTTGCAAATCCATAAGTTTTCTTTTTTAAAAAATGCATTATTTCCTATCTGGTTTGGAATTATTATAAAAATTAAAGTTATAAGTTTATGCAAATTTCTTTGAGAGCCAGTTCAGTCAGCTGGCAACTTACTTGTAAATAAACATGTTTAACCCTGCACATTGTATTTTAATTAAACTGAGGACTTTTTAAAGGAAACCTGACTGAGAATTGGGAGTGGCTGGGTGTTGAGCTCAAGGGCTCAGTTAAACGTGAAGGGGAAGGGGCTATAGGGCTTGGCAGCCATATTTCTTTTTCTTGTTTGTCTAGTGTACACTACACTAGGTAGATTCTAAAATGCAATTAGTAGGTTGATCATTACCTTCTATTCCCCTTTCCAACTTTCTATCTTAAAATTCAGTCCCAGTACAACAGAATATGTTAAAGCCTGTTTAAAAAACTGGTTTTAAATATCCAATAATCAGGAGTTTAGCTGTATGGGTGGATAAATATACACACGTGAACTAGTATCAAACAAACAAGCTTGAATTATCTCTGTCAGACTCAGCATAGTGCAGGGGTAGGCAACCTTGGCTCTTTTATGACTCGTGGACTTCAACTCCCAGAATTCCTGAGCCAGCATAGCTGGCTCAGGAATTCTGGGAGTTGAAGTCCACGAGTCATAAAAGAGCCAAGGTTGCCTACCCCTGGCATAGTGCATTGAGACTTGTGTCAGTACATGAGGGAACCTTTCACAAAGCCAGATTCTCAATCCAGGGTTTGTTTTTGTTTCAACGCTCCAAAAGGAACCCGTCTAGGCCTCTTGCCACTGAGACGAAGCAGTTAAACGGGGCAGAGTTTAAAGGGGCAAGCAGCTCTTTCCCTGCTCTGTGATATGCCAGCCAGCGGGTGACGCAAGGGCTGGAGACTCCAACTCAACGCCCAAGGTGCACCTGCGTAAAAGGCGCTAGCGGCGGAGGCACAGCCGTAAGACTACTACCCGAGCAGCCGTCTCTTCTCGAGGCAGCCGCCCAATCTTCCCAGAGCGGCTCCTGCGGTAGCTGCCAGCAGTCACACGAACGCACGCCCCAGCGGCCGCCGTTGCCGCCGCCTTCTTTCCTCTCTTCTTTTCCCCCCCCACCCCTCCCCATACCGCATCCTCCGGTTTTGACTGCTGAGCTAATCCGCCCCGCGACCTAGCTAGAATGTCGTCGCCGCCGCCGGATCTCCAGAGCTCCGAGGAGCATCGGGCTGGGGACGGCGCGGAAGATGACAGTACAGCCGGAGCGTCTCCAAGGCGCTGGGAAGGCGAAGGCGCGCAGGCACCGGCACCGGCATTCAGCGCCGCCGAGCAACCGCCGCCCGTTGCCATGGCAACTGCATCTACAGGTAAAAGGCGAGGTACCGAAAGATGCTAAACAAAGGGCTGCGCGTCTCCTGCGCCCATTCCAACGCTAAGGGCGGTACAGAATAGGAGCCTCGGCAAGAGATGGAGAGGAAATTTGGTTTCCTTCCAAAGTTCTCCTTTGGCTCCTAGCGCTCCTTCTGATTCATAATCATGCATTTTAGCCTTTAATACGGATTTTCAGTGCGTTATCAGGTGTAATGTTTTAGCTGGAAACCTTAACATCCTCTCATTTGTCCACTGTTGTGTGTTCTGTGAATGGATAGAAGTCATTTCTGAGACATCATTGTGTACTTACGTTTTATTTAAATCTAGTTTATTTGCGTGAATTGGCTTGTACTGAGATTGGGGTACTTTTTGTTCCCCTGGGATATGGCTACTTTCCCTTTGCTCAAATGATTTTTATGTGTATTTATTTTCTCTTTTACATTGTTGACTGTGTGTGCTAGATTTCTATAGATTGCAAATAGACTGTTGGTCTGTACTTTTATTCTGGACCTTGCAGATGGCCCTCCTCCAAGTCTGAAATTTAAAATTTAAAGATTTGCTGTACATTTTTCATAGTAACAGAGTTGTCTTTAACCAAATGATTTTTCTGTGCCAAGCCTTAAATGCTTATTCTGTTTTTAATTTCCACCTGCCAAGAAACAGATTTATGCCCCTTATGCAACCTTGCAGTACTGAACTTGTATGAAGCAAGTTGAGGAGTGGGAGTGGCTGGGAGAAATGATGGGATCTGGTCAGGCAATATCCATTCACTACCTTAGGAACTATATTGGTGGGCTGAGTTTTCCTCTTCCTGACCTCATTCTGCTAAGGATGCTTAACTGTGAAGGAAATACACAATTAGCTAAGTGCTGTGCTGACCATCTACACATTGGGGGAAAAGCCCACAACATGATTTTATAAAAAATGATTTCCTCTTTTCATCCATTCTTTGTGCTTATTCTGAATATAACACTGAAGTAAAACCTATGCATTGATGTGGAGAGATGTTCAACTGTTGGATGAGATGAATGGCCATGTAAGATGCCAAATTAATTTGCTTTGAGAATAGATTTCTTTTTCTTTTTTAAAAAAGTTGTTTGGTAGCCTCTAATTAGAAATCAGATTCCACAATGAAGAGGAAGGGGAGGTGGCAAGTATATTAAGGAAAAAAGAGATCTTTAGATGGATTTCATGGAAGGGTAATTGCTGGAGGGATGGGGATGGAAAGGTCAGAGAAATATCTAATGAATATTCTCTTGCATCAGAAAACACAACACTATCAAAGCCTATAAGAAACCAGGGGAGGTGGTTTTGTAATCTCAGCCTCAATCTCTACAATCTTTTTTTAATTTTGTTAATGCATTAAAATGTTACAAGGTTTTGCAGTACTTTAAAGACTAATAAATGTGTTTTTGGCACAAGGCTCTTTGCTATTTGTGCTGCAACAGATTAACACAACTACCTTTCATCCCAAAATGATTGCTTTCATCCCTCTGATTAAAACTTTCTAAATGGATTTTAAGGAAAGCATTTAAAAGAGACTTATCTTTCAGCCCTTTTGGGCACTGCTTCTTCAAAGCAATTTGTTTAGAAAATTCTTTATTATATATGAACTAAATCTGAAAACTGGAGATAACAGGAGTAATCATTTCATTACTTCTATTTAAATCAGTGTCTTTTTTAAAAGCCTCATCGTTTGTTGGTTGTATTTCTTTCTTACTTAGCAGCATGGTTATATGTTTACAGGATTAGAAGGTTGGGATGTTGTTTTGTTGCTGCGTTTCTAGGCCTATAGCACTTAAAACATGCATTCCAATATCTCTAAGTACTATCAGAATATATCAATATTTTCTTGCACTTGGAAGAATAGAATAAACTAATTTGTTCCATATCCAAATGTAATAATTCATACTATAGTTCCTATTACTAGTCCAAAATCCATTGGAGTTGCACAGACAACAAATTTAAATTCTCTGGAGAAATGTTCATCTTTGTAAACAAACTTTTTAAAAAATTGCTTTTTGAAAGTATTTCACATGCAAGCTATCTCATGATATGAACCATTTACTAATGTTTGGTATTATAAAATGATAGAAAGGTAGTTTCTATCACTTTAGAATATCATGTACTTACATACTTGCATATACACATGATAACATATGCAAGGGATGGTGGTGGTATTCCAAATATTAAACCATTTTTTAAAAATAACAGAAGTTGCTCTGAGCATAATAGTTTAGAATTATGCTTCAATAAATTTAATAGTGTTTAAAAGTAAAGTTTTTTTTTCATACTGAAGCTCTAGTAAAGTAAATTATTCCATTACAGAGCTGATGGTGATTACATCTATTGTGCTTATGGAAGATTTATCCTTTTTCATAAATAATCCATGCAGAGCTGTATCCCAAGCACAGCACCTAGACTGCATGCAAGCATTTCTAGTTTAAAGGCCCTGGTTAAACTGTTTTCCCCATAGTGGTCAGTATCAATCTCTCAAGTGTTGATGGAGTTATCCAAGAGGGCGATAAATGCCTGGGTGTCAAAAGGAGGTCAGTAAGTGGCTGCATGTCAATAGATGTTTAATAGCTGATAGAAGATTGATTGGGATCAATTAAACTTTGGAGATCTTTGTAGAACTCCATTTCAATCCCTACTCCTGAAGATGGGTGACTAATGGTAAGACAATATTACCAAGGGTTGGACAGTCAGCCACAGTGAGACTGGTCTTCTTATTGTTGTTAGGCACGCAACAATGTGGCATCACAGCTGCCAGTTCTTTAGCTGGTGTTGGGCCTTGATTGCATTAGTTCAAATAGCTAATGGTCTTCATATACACTGACTTCTTCCCAAGCATCTAGGATGCTGTAATGTATTGACATAGTATATGTGGGGATCCAAGCAGTGTGGTCTTTTGTAATTGACAAATGGAAATATTATTACTATTATATGAGCAATCTACAATTAGATTCCCAATCAAAGACAGATGAAAAGTTAATAATTCAAGTTCTGGATTTTAAAGTCCCATGAGATCTTAACCTACTCATCCAAACGCTAAATCTAATTCTGCTTACCTTTTCAAGATTAATAAAGAACAGTGAGGTAGGCACTATGCATAATATTCTCAGTATTTTGATGGGAAATTTTCCCATCAGCTGCTCTTTTTCTTAACTAAGAAACTGAAATTTTTTTTTGTCACAGACCATGCTCAGAATTATGAGGAGAAATACCTTTATTTTAAAGGTATTTAAAGGGGCATGCATTTGGAAAGGATATTTAAAAGTACTGAATCCCTAAAATAAGTTGTAAAGTTATAAAAAATGTATTTGCTCCAATCAGTAAGCAGGGAGTTTGTTGTCAGTTTACAATGCTTGTTTTAGAGTACTGGCTTAGCAAGTCTAAGGTTTCATACTATATGATTTTTAATATTATATCCCTTAGTAATTCTTAAGTGTGACAGTATTAATGAACAGATGTGAAACACGTTAATATTTCTCAGACATTTTCTTCAGTCTGCAACTGAAAGCTTGGAGGTGTGTGGCTGATATTACATCTCTGGAATTACATAAGTCCATAATTATGTGAGTTCTTTAGAACTGTTGTAGGAAGATTTGCTTGGCATGGATTAAAACAGCATGGATTCACTCTGATTAATACTACTGATTAATACTACTTCAACTGTGCATTTATTTCAAGAGCAGATCTCATTGCTCAAAAACAGGCAAACCCTTTAGCAATAAGCAGTATTTCATGATTTCATTCAGTGTTGCAGGAACCTCCCTCCACATTTTTAAAAAATATTAATTTTAAAGAATTTAAAATGATCAAAAATGCAATTCCATCCCAAAATTTGCGTGACCTGACTAATTCATAAGATTTTAATATTTATTTTTTAAAATTAGATTTTTTTAAAAAAACAACATAATCCCTATGTTTTGAGAATTTTGACTGTGAAACAGATTTATATAGAATTGCCCTCTGTTGCAGTTTTATATCTAAAATCTATAGTATATGCTAAATAACTTTGGAAGGAGAAATGACCCAAACAGCTTTCTCCTGTGCATGTTCATTTGAGAAAAATACACCCTCAGTATAAAAGTAAAGACTGTGATAAATTTGGGCAGTGTTGGGCTTCAGGGTTAGTGATTTAAGGTCTAGAGTCGACAACAGATTTCCCAACATTTCTGCAGCACCTGTGCCTAGCATTTTCAGAGGCAAGGTGGTCTGCTATATAGACCGCTGGCAACTGAGCAGAACTGATTGGGCTCCTGCCTTTGTAATCTGGTGTCCTGATTTCTGATTGGTCATTAGCTGAGATGGTTTCCAATTGGTGTAGGTTGGTAATTGATTGGTTCTTTGTTTGTGCCCAATCTTAAAAAGTTGTTCTGGGTGGTGTTGGTTCCTGATTGGTCCATGCCAGCTTTTGATTGGTCATTCTTGGAATGCTGATTCCTGATTAGCTTGTTGTGTGGGGTTCTGGTTGATTAGTCTGAACAGATGAGTCCTGATTGTGTTCTTGTCCAGGCATGTTTCTGATTTGCCCATTTTGGGGAGCTGATTCCTGTTGCTCTTGTTTGGGGCAGGATCTTGGTGTGGTGCAGGACAGGTAATCAGGCTTTGTTAACCTTCATACTTTCTTCTTTTTGTTGAAGCTGTTAGGATGTTTGTGGATTTCAACCAATTTTTGTGCAGGTATATGTAATATAGTAGTTTGATGTTGTTGACAACATCTGTGTGTGTTGTTTTCTAAAATGGGCAGCCATACAGATCTTTTAAATGAAATAAATAATTTTCTGATCTTTCCCTTAGAGAAGCCTTCTGTAGGTCTCCATCATTAATAGTAAAATAATTGAAAGTTAGTGACAGCCTTTTTGCTTGTATGTCCCATTCTATGTATATGGGAGTATATCCTCATGCTATGTGTATTAATGTAGCCCTTAATATAAACCCCTATCAGGAGTTCTTGTAGAGCAGCCACTGTCACACAAATGTAATTAACATGTGACTTGATTTATGGGATCATGCACTGTTCTTAAATTTTAATCAAAATTCTGTGAAACGTTGAGGAATTGACATCTATTCCTTCCATATACTGTAGCTGTTAAGAGAATTAATAAAGAATGCATTTGCCTAATAAAATACAAAATTTAAGCAGACAATGGCACATCCCTGCTCCTAAAAGAAATCTGATCCTTTTTTTAGAAAATGGCAATTTCAAGCATAGATTCATCTTCTCTCCCCTTCTTCCCTCCTCCCACCACAGTGAGCATTTGTTTATTCGAAATGAGAGACAAAAATAATAAAAAGCAGTGTCAGACTGGTCATGCAATTTCCAGAGATTCTCTGCCAGCAACATAGAGATGCTAGATAATTTTCTCTGTGTCATGCTACCCATTATACTTTCTGCATCTGAACATTCTTATTTACTTATTTTATTCAGGGATGATAATTTTTAAAGAAACACAATACTTCTATACATGTGCTTCGTTCTTTGGAAACTGATTTTTTAAAGTACATTTACTGTATACGAGCTGCTAGCTTGTATAAATTCTACTAGTGAATTCTTACACTATACTGAATCAAAATATGCTTTGCTTTTGGGTGGCTTAATTTATTCTATGAATTCAGCCATTGTGGTTTGAAAATGTAAATATCATTCCTTTTCATCAAGGGATTGGGTGTATACTCTAACACCAATTAAGCCATAGGCATTTATTTGTCAGCCTAATGTCTAAACAACATGTTATGGGGATTTGGAAAGGCATTCTGCAATTAGCAGGAACCAGCATGAGTTTGTTGCAGACAAAATATAGCAGCTTAACTCTCCCTCTTTCACTATATTATTAGCTTAGTAGATCAGGGAATGCCATAAACATAGTGTACCTGGATCTCAGAAAAGCGTTCAATAGAGAACCTCATGATATTCCTAAAATGATTAAATATATGTTGGATGAAGTCATTTTAAATGGCCTCACAGTTAGGTAAAGGATCCCACCCACAGATTGTTCCTGAATGGCTCCACTTCAACTTGGACAGAAGTATTGATTGGAATGCCACAGGACTCTGTCATATGCCCTGTGTGGCTCAACATTTTTTTTTCTGTTTAGGCGCTTCTTCTTTTTTTAAATAAGTATTTTATTGAGTTTTATAAAGGTAATAAAGGAATGGGGTCAAATGAGGGAGATGAAGAGATATTTGCAAAGTTTGCAAATGACACTAATCGAGGAGGCATGACTAATATTGTAGATAAAAAAATCTGAAAAGATTTAGACAAATCAGCAGTGACTGAAAGGAATAGAAAGAAATGTAAAGTTCTTCATTAGGGTAGGGAAATTTAAAATACATTTATAGGATGATGATGATGATGATGATGATAATAGTAATAGTAATGAAGTTGGAAGGGATCTTGGAGGTCATCTTATTTGGCCATGTCTGAGGATTGTGTCCAGTTCTGGGTATCAAAGTAAGAAAAAAAAGGCAGTGATGAATCTGAATGAGTTTAGAGGAGGTCTGTCAAGATGGTAAAAGCAAATCTAGTAAAGAACAGTTGTAACTGAGGCCCAATTGCCGAGTGTCAAACATGACAGAATGGATATCATCATCACCATCATCATTTATCATAATAATAATAAGTTGGGGGGTTGTAGTCACCGCAGGTTTGTGGTGAGGGAGGGCACAGAGGGAGGCTCACCCAATTTCACGGTATACATGTTATATTTTGATAATAAAGAGTTTATTATTATTATTTATTATCATCGCAGCCTTCAAATATCTGAAAGGTTTTCATATAGCACCCATTATTTCTCCAAAGGAGGAATTCACTGCACAAATTGTCAGGAAATGGAATAAAGTACTACACAATGTAGAATATGTTTTTTTCCACTGAAGGTCTTAAGGCAGAGGTGAGATGATCATCTGTTCAAGATAGTGTAGTGATCCTACACAAAATTAGGGGTTTACACTAGATGACGTTTAAAATATTTTCCACTGCTATGAATTTAGAATTCTATTTTTGCTCCTACAGTTACTAAGTTTTTACAATAATATATATTGTAGTCCATCTTTCATGATCTGCACTCTCTGAAGATCAGTTTACAGAGAAGGAACCAGATGTTTGTACACAAACACATATGAGCCAACAGAACTGGCGGGAAAACGAAGCATTTTACGCATGCACATGTGCGCACACACAAAAAGGGCTGTGAGCACACACAATGCAAACAGGGTGATGCTAGTGCCCATGTGACACTCGCTAGTACTGCCCTGTTTTCACCACATGGTGCCCTGTTTTCACCGCATGGTGCCCTGTTTTCACCATGGCAGCGGTGCTAGCTCAAGTGGGGGTGAGTGTGGCCACACATATGTGCGCCATGGCCAGCCTGTTTCGTGGTCCGCTGGCCAGCAACCCACGACCCACAGGTTGGGGACCCCTGCCCTGGATGGTAGCAAAGATATAAAGAAAACTTTAGTTCTCTGGTTCTTTAGTGGTCTTAGTTTTTGCTTTGTGATCTGGTAGCTCTAATAAACACCCAATAAGCTCAAAAGTGTGAAATAAAAGTTACAAACTTAATGAACAGCAAGCAGTAAAGTATTTTAGAGCTCAGCATAATCCCCTGAGCAGTCTAGAATCAACATGTCTTCTCTTGAAACCAGTAATAAAGAGGCCAGTCTTATTTCCCTGGAGTGGGAGATTCAAAAGCTTTGGTGAAGAAGTGGAACAGTCAAGACTACACCACACTACATTAGAATTCTCTTGAGTGCAAAGGCTCATCAATTTTAAATATATACATTTAAATTGCTTTAAAACAGGTTCAGTAGAGTAACTTCCCCCAAAGACTCTAAATAATTAGAGTTATTTCTATAGTGGCCACATAGATCTCATCTTCATCTAGACAGTATAATGTTTTGTGTCTGTGCCATTCCCAATGGCCATAAAATGGCACCCATCACCTGAGATCATTACTGACCTTCAATCTATGTATGTGATATTCATTAGCATCGACTTTCTGTCCTAAAGGCATTTCCAAATTCTCTTCAGAAATGAGAATAGAAACAGTATCGTCTCAGATTCAGGCACATGCAAGGCCTGGCACAAAATATTTTGCTGTCTGAGTGAGAACAGCAAATACCTTTCCTGTCTTCTATCTGGCAGAGATACCAAGTAGCAAAGTGCTTCAAATTGCATTTTGGCAGTAAAACAAATATCACTCCTAATGAGTTAAACAACTGATCCTTGGTTTTGCTTTATGATTCCTAAATAGTGAGGGGGGGGGGGGAGCCAAACAACTGCTCTCTTCATTCTTCTGAATGGAATAGCCAGTTCTATTAAGAAATACTTCTTGCCTGATTAATACTGGGTACCAAAGTATAATTTTAAATGTTTTTTTATCTTTTATGCATCCTTATCTATCATGTAATTACTACAGCACTGAGTTGTTGAAGTAAAATGTTGGTGCAGGGCTTAAATCAAACTGTCTGTTGCTATTTGCCACTCCTCCTGTTGAAGAGACTTTCATTTACCAGTAACAACAAAACCATTATTGTTCACTGAAACTCCAAAGTTTCAAAAGGATCCTTTAATTCAGATTCAATAGCAAACTGCAATATTAACAAGGATGGCTATCTCTATCTGCAATTCAATACTATTAGGCCAAGAGACAGTGTACTATTTTTGCTCGGTGATTGTCATGCACTAATGTGTGTTCTTTGTAGGAATTGAATTTAATTGTAACAAATAAGAGCTATGTGGCCTTATGGAGAAAATGATTATAGATACTCCTAGGATTCTTCCAACTATGTTTAAAAGAAGAAAAATGAATTGATAGCAACTAGGAGAAAAAGAAAATACTGGCAAATGCAAGGGTGATTTGAGGGTTTTGTTTTTTTTTGAGGGGGAGCAGTTTGAGATACATGTGGGATTGTATTTACCAGGGAAGACATGATGCATTTACAGGAGTAACTGTCTCATCTTTTAAATGTCTGGAAACAAAACCTATCCTGTCATTCCTTACAATATTAAACATAGCTAGAATCTTTAGTTGTTCCCCATTATACTTATTGCTTCAATATGTTTTATTATCCTCATTTAGATTTGGCAGAGAGGTTAAAAAAGAAAGAAAGGGGGTTCATTGTAAAAAAATGGGAGAGAAATTGGAATCTTAGGAATCACCTTTTTTTTTTATAGGGATAAGTGCAATAAATTTATCATGGGAATAGGGAGAGTCTTCAAGTAGACAAAGGTCCATGTCCAGATGAAGAAGCAGTAGGTTGCATATGTGTTTGTATATGCATGTGTACACATACAAACATACACACACACACACACACACACACACAGAGAGAGAGAGAGAGAGAGAGAGAGAGAGAGAGAGAGAGAGAGAGAGAGTTATAATACCCAAAGATTTTAAGGTTTTTTTTTACACATCTTATTATCAAACCGTGTACAGTAATCCTTTCCAATTTTCAGTTTATTTCTACCAGCAAAAAGTATCTACAATGCAATAGTGTAAGCCTGGATTTTAGGTTAAAAAAAATTATGTATTATATGTCTCAAATGCTATCTTGAGAGCAGAGGGTATGGGACAGCAAGAAATAGGACAGATTTGAGCCAGCATAAAAATTGCAGGATCCAACATGATATTGCACGATCCTTTCCTCTTGTTTTTAAAAAATATTTTAGAGTCAGGGTACAGTTGATCAAACATATTATACTTGTTACACGTGGTGCTTGCAATTTTTTTAATGTCAAAAAATTATTTTCTATAATTCAGTAAGCCTGTGCTTAATACAAAATATTTTAGTTCCTTTGTTTCTTATTGAGAAATACTTAAAGATTGCAGGGGGGGGGAAGGGCAACATTTGCATTTTTCTAGTAAATATATGGGTTTTTTTAAAAGGGAAAGAAACAAAAAGTAAGACAAAACAGAATCCAGTAACATAACTTCATGTAAAAAGGAAGTAAAATTTGTAAAAGAACAGTCATTTGGCCTCACAATTCTATCTCCCAACAAGAAATGTTACTCAAGCAAAAGTCCGCAAGATTACAACCAATCTTTTCTGAGTCTGGTGGAGGTAGACAGTTAGCCAGATGACCTACTCGGTCAAAATATAAAGTTTAGATGATGCTACTACTCATAAATAATAATTAGTTTGAACAACTACCAATCAAAGTATATCCCATACTGTAGGAGAGTAAGGAAGGTGAATTTGATAGAGTTATGCAAGCTTCTCTAACATATTTTTAAAGTCCAGAATCTGCAGAGGATGTTTGGAGGGGGCTCAGACAAATAATTTTCTAATTTGCTGAATTATAAGGAGGAAGAAGCACAACACAATGAGAATTACAAGACTGATATCTACTCTACTAAGTAGACCAGAACAAGAATTCAACTCCACAGGAAGGCTAAAGCTACTTTGATTGAGACTGATTATAACAAAATCTTGCAATGGCAATTTGCATATTTTACCTCTGTCAAGTTCCTTACTTTGTACACATTATGATATAAGAATTAAACAAAGAATGAGAAGCAAGATCTGCTTGCTCTGGAGTACAATTTCTAAAATCCCCTTTCCAGGGTGTCCACAAGTCTAGTAAAAAAAACCCTCAAGATATTGGCATGATTGAAGTTCCATTCAATTTTATGTGTGAATGGGCAAAACTGCTGTAGCTGCCATCTTGATTTTTTTTACATATTCCTTACAGACATTACTGCCTTTGCCATTGGCAATGTTGGCAAGGCTGAAGGATGTTGAAGTCCAAAACAACTGAAGAGTAGCAGGTTGTTGGCTTGAAGACATAGATTTGACATTTACTGCTGAGCTCCCCATTTGACTCATGTATATACGAGAGTATAAGGTACTAGAGTTTCTACGATTTTAATATTGGCTGATCAGTAGCTGATTCTCAAGGCTGGCAGCCAAAAGCCTACTCATCACTTTTTTGTTCTACTTATGGAAAACATCATGACTAAATGATCCAAAGATGATATTTTATACTGCTTTCTTATAATTTAACAGTCATTAGCTTACTCAGATCAGTAAAGAATAATTTCTAGCATTTGATTATATAGCAATGCATTGCCTTAGGCACTGTAAATTAGATGCCTTAAAGAAGCAGAATTAATCATTTAACATTAGCCAGATCAGCAATGAAATTCATACTGTCAACCAAGATATCTACCTGGATAATCTGTGCACAAGTAGGCACTCAATGGAGCCAAAATGCCTAGACAAATAATTGTGCTCTTAGTCAGAATTACACTCTGGCAGTGATTATCAAAATGATGAGCTGGAGCTTCCCAGAATGGTAACCAGGAATAAGGGAAGTTGTGTCTCTTGAATGTTTAACATTTATATAGGAAAACAGAAACTGAAGGGAAACAAAGTATCATTATGATAGTAAACATATGATAGAACAGTGGTGGCGAACCTATGGCACGGGTGCCAGAGGCGGCACTCAGAGCGCTCTCTGTGGGCACGCGCGCCGTCGCCCCAGTCCTAGGCCTTCAGCTGGGTTTTATAAAACCTTTTCACTTTAGGCCTCCAGCACCGTGTACAAAAAAAAGGTTCAATCAATCAGTCAATTTCAACTTCTTGTGGGGAAAAAAAAAGATCTTGCAAAGTTGGAATTGATTAATTGAACTTTTTAGTCCCACCCAGTCTGCTGTTACCATTGCAGCCACCCCCACCCAATGGGCCACACCCACCCGGCACCCAACGATGCATAAGTGGGTTTTGGGTTGCAGTTTGGGCACTCAATCTCTAAAAGGTTCGCCATCACTGTGATAGAACATGGTTACAGAAATGTACGCAAACAGACTTTTGATTATTTTGGATAGCTACATTTAGGCAAGAAAAACCAAATGCACAGATATAGTATAGGGGGTACCTTGCTCAATAGTAGTAACTGTGAGAGGGACCTCGGAGTCCTAGTGGACAATCACCTAAATATGAGCCAGCAGTGTGCTGCAGCTGTCAAAAAGGCCAACACAGTGCTAGGCTGCATTAACAGAGGGACAGAATCAAGATCACGTGAAGTATTAATACCACTTTACAATGCCTTAGTAAGGCCACACTTGGAATACTGCATCCAGTTTTGGTCACCACGATGTAAAAAAGATGCTGAGACTCTAGAAAGAGTACAGAGAAGAGCAACAAAGATGATTAGGGGACCGGAGGCTAAAACATATAAGGAAAGGCTGCTGGAATTGGGTATGTCTAGTTTAATGAAGAGAAGGACAAGGGGGGACATGATAGCAGTGTTCCAATATCTCAGGGGCTGCCACAAAGAAGAGGGAGTCAAGCTATTTTCCAAAGCGCCTGAAGGCAGGACAAGAAGCAACGGATGGAAACTAACCAAAGAGAGAAGCAATCTAGAACTAAGGAGAAACTTCCTGACAGTTAGAACAATTAATCAGTGGAACAACCTGCCTCTAGAAGTTGTGAATGCTCCAACACTGGAAGTTGTTAAGAAGAGACTGGAAAACCATTTATCTGAAATAGTATAGGGTTTCCTGCCTGAGCAAGGGGTTGGACTAGATGACCTCCAAGGTCCCTTCCAAATTTTTTATTATTATTATTATTATTATTATTATTATTATTATTATTATTATTATTACTACTACTACTACTACTACTACTACTACTACTACTACTACTATTATTATTATTATTATTATTATTATTATAATAGAATAGAATAGAATAGAATAGAATAGAATAGAATAGAATTCTTTATTGGCCAAGTGTGATTGGATACACAAGAAATTTGCTTCCAGCGCACAAGCTCTCAGTATACATAGAAACAGCAAGATAGTATAAGCATGAGATACCAATAGGAGAAGATAGTAGAAAAGATGAGAAGGATAATAGCAATACAGCCCTATTACATGAGTAAATATTTTTAGGCATAAGATAGTGCTGTGGGAATTAGGTGTTTATCAGAGTGAAGACATGAGGGAAAAACCTCTCTGTGTCTAGTTGTTTTAACATGCAATGCCCTATAGCAGTGTCCTGAGGGGAGGAGTTGAAACAGTTTATGTTCAGGGTGTGAGGGATCTGTAGATATTTTCTCAGTCCTCTTTCTGGTTTGTGCAGTATACAGGTCCTCAATGGAAGGCAGGCTGGTTGCAGTTGGTTGTTGTTGTTGTTTGCAGTCCGTTGAAGTCTGTACCTGTCCTGTTTGGTTGCTATGCCAAACCTGACAGTTATAGAAGTACAAATTACAGACTCAGTAATTCCTCTGTGGAACTGTAGAACCATATATTTTTGAATTGCAACTTCTAGATATCCCTGATACTGATCATACAGAACAGTATCTAAGCTGGTGGGGAATTTTAGGAATGGAAAGCAATAGATTGGGAGGTTCTATTATAATATTTACATTGTGTGAGCTTTTGCGCTAGGCCAGTGTTTTTTAACCTTGGCAACTTTAAGCTGTGTGTGGACTTCAACTCCCAATGAAGGTGAATCCCATTGCTGGCTGGGGAATTCTTAGAGGTGAAGTCTACACATCTTAAAGTTGCCAAGGTTGAGGAACATTGCTCTAGTGATAGAAAATTGGCTAGGTTCAAATATTTTTTTTTACCCTGGATTTCTTACAGAATCCTTTCAAGTTCTGGTGGAAACCTGGGAATTTGAAAACATCTGCACTGAGCCATAAACTATGATTTGCAAACTACAATGGATAGGGTCAGAGAATGTACTCAACACACCAATATTTAAAACATGCAATCAGTTAATGTATTTGTTCTTTCTGCAGGTTGCAGTCATAAATGGGTAATTACAAATCAAGTACAAAAAGGACAAAATATGCATAAATTGTATGGTAAGGTGGGATAAACAATCTGTTCATCAAGATTTTAAGATGTTGTTTAAAAAAAACCCTGGCATATGTAAGCAGTTGCTTAATGCTAATCAGCTTTTCAGTGGCAAATATTTGTTTTAGAATAGTAGGAAAAGTTTTGGAGAAAGACATCTTCTGTAGATTCACAGTGTTAATTAAATTATGCTTCAGTATACGGTGACAAGATATATTTATCAAGAATTTGTCTGTTAAAAATCTTTAATCCAGGAGTACTGCAGAAGCTGAGTAGATCTTTTAAACCACTTCCATCTTGTAACATTATTGATTTACTCTTTACTAAATATAATCTCTTGCCTTGCTTATTTGCTCAAAATAGAATTGTTCTGAGTAACATTTTCCCTTGAGAAAACATGAGAGAGGATAAAGTCCATTTTAATCATAAATAAAACAAACATAATGCTGAGGATTTTAAAGATAAAGATTACATAATCTATCAGATTTAAGGGAGGATATTTAAGGCATATTTTCTTCATTGGCAGTAAGTACCTCGATTTTTACTGTTTAATATAAATATGTTGAAGTACATATTTATATTAAACAGATAGATGACTATACCTAGGTGTAATAATACTCAGGGCATAGCCCAATGGATAAATTAAAGTGATTTCCTTCAATCCAGAAGGATAAACTGACATAAATTGTGCTTCATGGCAGCAATTTATTCAGCATCACTAATGTGCCCAGTGACTGGTACTGATCTTGCTGCTTTAATATCGGACATTACTGGATTCCCCTCAGTTTTCCTCCCAACAATTGATACCTGGCAGGAGAAAAACAACCACTAATCATTTTTTAATGGGTGGAAGGGCAAGAATCTCGGAGGGTTTAGAATGGCTGGTTTTGCTGCCTATCAAATTGCTATTTTGGAACATGGATAATAATAATAATAATAATAATTATAATAATTATAATAATGATAAAGTTGGAAGGGACCTTGGAGGTCATCTAGTCCAACCCCCTGCTCAGGCAGGAAACCCTATACCATTTCGGAAAAATGGCTGTCCAGTTTCTTCTTAAAAACTTCCAGTGTTGGCACGTTCACCGCTTCTGGAAGCAGGTTGTTCCACTGGTTAATTGTTCTAACTGTCAGGAAGTTTCTCCTTAGTTCTAGATTGCTTCTCTCTTTGGTTAGTTTCCATCCATTGCTTCTTGTCTCCTACCTTCAGGTGCTTTGAAAAATAGCTTGACTCCCTCTTCTTTGTGGCAGCCCCTGAGATATTGGAACACTATCATGTCCCCCCTCGTCCTTCTCTTCGTTAAACTAGACATACCCAATTCCAGCAACCGTTCCTTATATGTTTTAGCCTCCAGTCCCCTAATCATCTTTGTTGCTCTTCTCTGTACTCTTTCTAGAGTCTCAGCATCTTTTTTACATGTACCATGTGTGTCCCCAAATAGACAGGTTTTCAGCTTACAGGACAAGTCTGAGATGAAACAGAAGGGGATAACAGTGTATGAGCAAGCTCTGCCATGAACTAGTGCTGGAAGAGAAGTAAAAATAATAAAACCAGTAAAACTACAACTGTCCGAAGCCCTTGATAGCAAAAGCAGCAGAATGCCTCTAATACAATTTTGGTGATAGTATCAGCAACTGGCAGAATCTGGGTGTTGTTCCAATTTAAACTGTGTGGTACATGATATTTTTCTCAAAAAAGTGCTAGCCTTGTATTGCAAAGGATAGGTTTAATATTCTTCCACAGGAGCATTAAACCAGTGTATATAAAAATTACTGATTGCTTCAGAAGATGCTGGTCAGGGAGGTCCTTCTGCAGAAGCCAGGTGACTGGTCTCTCCTCTAGCCTAATGCAGAGTGGCCACAAAAAAGTAGTGACCAGTAATCAGAAAGGGGAGTGACAAGCACCTCACGAGGCACACATAACAGGAAAGCAAGGATTAAATAGACTTCTTGTTCAGTGCTTTTTAAGATCAGGATTAGGGGTGAAGTACAAAATTTTGGGAACTGCACTAGAATTTTATTACTTGGAGAGTTCATCAATTTAGATTTTCTTTGAATGATCTGAACGTCTTCTTGCTGGGCTTTTCTCAGCCTAAACTGAGCCACTGTTTTCTAGTGATCTTCTTCCTTATTATCTCATGCTTGTTTATGTCCAACATTTCTTCTGCAAACCTCCCTACAACTTCATGTTTCCGTAACAGCCTACAGTGGCCAACAAAAGCTGGGCAGATCTCAAACCCTCATTGCTTCATCAACCACAGCAGTGTACTTGATAATTTCACAGCAAAAGTTGTGATGGGAGAAGAGGGAAACAGCTTCCTTATGATGGAAACTTGTGAAGATATCTTTAAACTAGTGGAGATGAGATAAAAGCAATGTTACGAGAGTATAGCATATAAAGAACGTTACTGGGCATATTTGTGCTACAGTGGGTCAGGTTTCACAAGTCCAGGCAGATATCAGTCATCAAGAGTATCTCCAGCTCAAAGGAACACACAATCATGAGGTTGGTTAGTACCATGCGAGCCCTCCCTTTGCCTTTGCCAGCCAATTTTAACAGGGTTAATTATTCTTGCCTCCTTAAAAAATTATATATTTTAAAATTTTTAACTCAAAATTTTAACTCTAACATTTTAATTTTTTATATACTGTTTTATATTTTGAAGTTTTATTGTGGTGTGAGAAGAATTTCTCGTGGTTTGGGTTTCCAGCTGGGAAGCAGACCTTCAGCTCAGACGGAAGAATTGACACAAAATGAAGCAAGCTGCCAGAAAGTAGGTTTTCTTGCAGAAACCAGACAGAGTAGTGACACAGCGATGGTTTCTGGACTACCTAGTGCTTTCCCAAGGTGAGGGGTCCTGTTCTTATACCCCCGGAGTTATTGAGATTATGATTTAGATTTTGTAAAGGTATTTGTTCCCTTAATTTCCCTTACTTTGTGTCTGTTTAGAGTGGGAGTGATCAATATTGTCCTTAGGAGATGTTTCTTTGTTCATGCAAATGGTATGTGTGGTTTATGTCTGTTTTGTTAGCATTATATTGTTCCTATCTAGTGGGATCCATGGGTTTGATTGTTGGTCCAAGGTGTGTGTCTGCAGTTTCCTGTCCTCAGGATGTTTCTTTTAGCTAAACCAGAGGTAGGCAACCTTGGCTCTTTTATGACTCGTGGACTTCAACTCCCAGAATTCCTGAGCCAGGAGTTCTGGGAGTTGAAGTCCAGGAGTCATAAAAGTGCCAAGGTTGCCTACCCCTGAGCTAAACAGTTCTTGCCCAGAATTGCTCAGGGCGGGGGAAGGAGAATGAGAGAAGAGAGGAAAAAACTTTTCTTTGGTCTTTTAAATTCGGCTTGGCTTATTCCTGAAATGGTCATTTTTCTTGAGGTATTCCTCACCCTTCCTGGGTTCATCTGTATCTTCGATGGCTAGTTTATGGGTCCGGGTTTCCTTTGTAATTATTTCCTTTTGAAAAAGATTTAATTGTGTGGTTTTTCTCAAAGGAAATTGCCCTCCTGCTTCAGGACTAATTCTGATTTCAAATGTGTTTCATTTGGGTGCTATTGACTAGCAATCTATTAGTACACTGCCAACAGTCCCTCTGAGGGAGATGGGTGGTTCAGAAATGTGAAAAGTAAGTAAGTAAGTAAGTAAGTAAGTAAGTAAGTAAGTAAGTAAGTAAGTAAGTAAGTAAGTAAGTAAGTAAGTAAATAAATAAATAAATAAGAGCCAAGACATTTAATGGGATTCTGAGCTCAGAGAAGCAGCAAGCAGCAGGCCAAAAAAAGAGAGTGCTTTTTGCCTGAGCCATAGGCCTTTTTCCTTTCCTCCCATTCAGAACAGATCACTCTTCACAAGAAGCATATTTCTAAATGGTTTGATGGATGGCAGCTGATGTCTAAGGATTACTTCTGGAACTGCACTTCCAAGCAGACTATCTATTGGCCTCTAATTTTGCTTGCTTTCCAGACTTTCCCCAATTATATCTGTAATACTTAATCCTGGAGTGTTTCTGGGATTTGCCAGGGGTTCTGAGCCTGGTAGAACTTCCCCTCTCTCTTTGGAAACCTGTGATGAATCTCTAATGTGACATGGGGTCTTACTCAGAATTGGCTGAGAATGTTTACCTGTTGGGCAGTCACTTGACCAACAAGATGGAGAACTGCTGATTTCCTGGATGCACAACATTAAAGAACCTTCCCATTCCTTGAAGTTATTTAGGAAACAGGAAAAAAGCCTACAGACAAGAATATATTTTAAGAAAATTACACACCGGGTTTTTGAATTTTGCTTAAAATTGATGTAGGAAATTATTGCTCTGGAAGAGCTGCTATAAATGCACAGTGGTGATAACAAAAAATTTTTGCTCCTAATATTAACTTTTTATTAATAATATTTGGGTTACAATATTATGCCATTATTATGCAACAATGCTCCCAAAGTTAGCTTTATTTCTGTCTCTCTCAACAAAACGTGAGGAAGAGTTAGAAAAGTTTGGCTGAGAGAAACTAAAAGCTGAAATTAGAGAGTCTCTCTCTTTGTAGGTACATAATAAAAATATATTATTTTACTCTTAGCCTTTGTGTAAAGCCAAGAAATTCCCTTAGAAAATTTGGGCATACTTTCATATTTTTTTCTGCTGCCTCTTTACTGCCTTATCTGGAAACTCTAATTTAGCACAAGAATTGTCCCAGGATTTCCTGATATCTTCCTGTCCTATCAACTTACTATTTTCACTCTAGTCTAGCATCCAATTCTTGCTTCCAGCATTAATTTCTTCTTTCCTGGATCTAGATATATATATTTACCATATAAACCAACTTTATGTTCCTGTGGGAGGACAGCACTCCCCCCAGAGAAAGAAATATTTTGGGAATATTAAAAGGCAGAATATTATATTTCCCCAAAGGATCTTAAAGGCAGAAAAGCAGGCCCAGTTTTTTCTTAATAGCCCCAAGCAGAAACTAGGCAGAGGCCAGGTCTGTAGAAATGCAGATTTGATAATCCTATTCAGAAAGGTTGGGGGCAGGAAAGCTGGAGCTGAGGGGATTAGAAAAACAAAGAGGACAGGAAACATGACCTTTAGGACATAATAGGATTAACCAAAAGAATACCAAAAGGACATACTGAACCTCAGATCAAAGTTCATGCCACAGGAACAGGAACGCCAAACACAAAAGCCCAAGAAAGTATAAAAACCCACCACTCCCAGCAACATGTGGTCAGCTTTCCCAGAGACACATTTCTGTCTGGCTCTGCTCTTCAATAAACTACAACCTTCTTTCTAAAGCAGTCTCCATTTTGTTTATTCCTGGCTTGGATTGGACCCTGATGAAGATTAATGTCTTTTCAACAATTTGGCACCCCAGGTGGGACTTCAAGCTAATCTCACCAATGGACTGGGACTGGTAAGCCCCATCTTTCCGGTAGCAGACTCTGGAAAGCATGGGGGTTTGGCCAGAGCGCAGGACCTTTTGTTAAGGAAAAGGAAGAGGCTGTGTGAGAATGGAATGGAAAAGTGAGTGAGAGAATCGGATTTGAGCAACCAGCTGGTAAGGCCCTGTAAGCAAAGCCCAGTTGTAGGAGGAGCCTGTATTCACTGCTTGGAAGAAGCAGCAGGTCTTCCCAGACTCTCCTGAGATTGAAAATTGACAGGCAGTTGAAGGAGGTGCCCGAACCTGCTGTATTGGGGGTGGTAGGTCCTCCAGGACCCCTTTTTGTTCCGCAAAGTCAGGCGGTGTGTTCCCTGGTTCCCATAGTACTCTGTGAGGGATACTGTCCTCCCACACTCCAACTATCATTACAAACATACTGTAGGAGATGACCAGGCTGAGCCTGAGGGAGGGTTAAACGCATCATCAATCATGAGTCTCTTTGTGCCCACAAAATACTAAGTGCAGCCCTCCTTGAATTGCTTATTTACCACTAAATTGCTTTGCCCATTAGTGGTTCAGATTCTTGTAGAAAGCTGAAGCTTGCAATAAATCTTTATACCCATTTGAACTGCCTGGATCTCCTGATTTCTCTGGCGCTTGACACATACTTTGTGCCTGACCTGCCATAGAAGGTCTCTATCTACAGTTATGATTGATATGTGACCTGCTGCTTTACAGAATGCAATCCACAGCTCAATCCAAATTAAAATTAAACAATTAGTAGAAGAAATACTAGCAGTGAAATGACCAGTAAATATTTACACTTGGACAGTAGGCAGACACTTGTACATGATAGCCACAATAAGACAACAGCAAGGATGTTGTCAACATATGGTGATCTTGAAATTGAAATGTAATTCTATTAGTTGGATAGAACTTTCTGTTACAGAGAGCAGCCCATTAAATTTTCTTAAAATGCTTCCTGTAGACTAAATATAGAAGAACAAAACATAGTGAAAATTAGGGTCTTTGTAAGAATACCTAATTCTTGGTTTCACTTAAGAAGAGATTCTGTGAACTGGGGGCACCTGAATGCTCAGCTCAAATGTAACATGAAGTCTCTAGTATGTTTGGGCTATTGCTCAATCTGTATCTATCACTGTTTTCCTTTATGTTACAATTCAAAATCTTTCTAACTGTCAGACGAATAATTTGGGGTTCCAACATGAGCTGGAGTTGCACAAGAACAAATCACAATGAAAACCAGACAGCTGTGAGGAAAGGAGATTTATTTATTCCCCAAAGTGAAGAGGTTTACCTATGGGGGTTGCTACAGAGAAAGTGAGGTACAAAAGGGCTGTTTTATATGGGAGCTTGTCCTTGGTGTGGGCCTTGAGGGGTGTGTATGTGTGTATGTGCTGATTTTAGGGTGACACTTGAAGGGGGTGGGTGTGTGTAGGTACATATTATCTATGATGTTTATTTTGGTGAACATGCAGTTCTGCTGGAAGACAGTTTTAATTAACTCTATTGTGTTTACAAACCTTCTTCTTTGCTGTGTGGATTAAGTCTGGCTAACTTATTTGGATGTTTAAGGACGTTTGAGAAAAAGATTTTCCCTGTTTGCTATTTTTACTTAATTAACTTAGTTTCAGCTTGACTGTCAATTATCTAGTGGAGATGCTAATTCTCAGTCTATTATGGATTCCGTTAACCACTTAAAGGAAGATGGATACAGTATAAGGAATAAAGTATATTTTGATATAAAACTTTCCACATGATCAAACATTAAAATGATTGTTTCCAAATGATGTGATTTTTTTTCTCTGTGATGACCATTCACAAATTTAATGCAATCCTAATTTCACTAAGAGATGAACATGCACATATGAATTGATCTAGAGAAAAAAATGTTCTTTTCACTGTAGTCTTTTTTTTCTGTAGAGGAATATACCTAAGATCTTAAATTAAGATCTTAAATGCAAGACATTTAGAGCCAGCTATTGAGAAACACACTATCACACTTCCCAGATACTTGCTTTTCCAGAAAGAGTATTGCTCCTTCATGCCTTTCCAGGAGAGCAATGTCAACAATTTTAGTATTAACCAAGTTCTTGATTTCCAATATTTGCTAACAAGCATCAGCTGCAATATAAAATCTATTGAAATTGAAAACCAACTGACCATAGCAATCAACCATGGTTAATTTATTCAGAACCCTTAAAATTGAAAACCCCAATAATATTTCCAGACAATGGAAAAATTAGAAACCAAGAGACTAATCCCACACTCCAGAAGTTATGATTACCCTTTTATCTAGCCAAGAAGAGTTTACAATGAATGATTAATCAAAATCCTATTTCTGAATTAAGAAGGCTCCATATGTTAGTGTCTAGTTTTCTACTCTTCGGCAAATAATAACACCACCACCACCACCACCACCACCAACAACAACAACAATAATAATATAGTTGGAAGGGACCTTGGAGGTCTTCTAGTCCAACCCCCTGCTCAGGCAGGAAACCCTATACTATTTCAGACAAATGGTTTTCCAGTCTCTTCTTAAAAACTTCCAGTGTTGGAGCATTCACAACTTCTGGAGGCAGGTTGTTCCACTGATTAATTGTTCTAACTGTCAGGAAATTTCTCCTTAGTTCTAGGTTGTTTCTCTCCTTGATTAGTTTCCATCCATTGCTTCTTGTCCTGCCTTCAGGTGCTTTGGAGAATAGCTTGACTCCCTCTTTTTTGTGGCAACCCCTGAGATATTGGAACACTGCTATCATGTCCCCCCTCGTCCTTCTCTTCATTAAACTAGACATACCCAATTCCAGCAACCGTTCCTGATATGTTTTAGCTTCCAGTCCCCTAATCATCTTTATTGCTCTTCTCTGTACTCTTTCTAGAGTCTCAACATCTTTTTTACATCGTGGTGACCAAAACTGGATGCAGTATTCCAAGTGTGGCCATACCCTAACCCTAACCCTAACTCTAACCCTAACCCTTACCAAGGCATTTTAAAGTGGTATTAACACTTCACGTGATCTTGATTCTATCTCTCTGTTAATGCAGCCTAGCACTGTGTTGGCTTTTTTGGCAGCTGCAGCACACTGCTGGCTCATAGTTAAGTGACTGTCCACTAGGACTCCAAGATCCTTCTCACTACTATTGAGCAAGGTACCACCTATACTGTACCTGTGCATTTGGTTTTTCTTGCCTAAATGTAGAACCTTACTTTTTTCACCATTGAATTTCATTTTATTAGATAATCCCCAATGTTCAAGTCTGTCAAGATCCTTCTGTATCTTAAGCCTATCTTCTGGAGTGTTAGCTATTCATGCCAGCTTGCTGTTGTCTGCAAATTTGATCTCTATCTATCCCCTCAACCAAATAATTGATGAAGATGTTTGTAAAACACAGCTTGGTATCTACAGTTATTACAATATATCAGAATTTGTCCTCTAAAGCTAGAGGTATCCAAAGTCAAATTATATTTTTAAGCCTTATAAAACTCTGGATTTCTCTAGTGATTATGCCAGAAGAATTTCTTAAAGTAGAACGTGTTTTCTATAATTATAGTACAGCCCATATAATTATCTCTTTTCCCTCAGATGTTATTGTGGCAAAGTTATATAACTTAAAAGAGGAGGTATTCTCTAAGACAAATATACAAGTAGCATCAAGTTTTAAAATATTCTGCCAGTGTTGTATTTAAACTGATGTAATACTGTAAATAATGGCACATACAGAGATCTGACTCATTTTGTGGATGCATTGTTTTTAGTGATCCTAAAGTATATAGCCCCAGTCAACGAAGCTCTCTATAACTAAAGTGACTATAAGCAGGGTTTCCTGATCCAGGAATTGGTGTAACTGTTTCACAACACAGAGTTTTGCAAAAGCCCACATAGCCACAGCTTCCATCTGTTCCTCAAGCAGAAAATGTGAGTCCAGGAGGACCCCCAAATTGCCACCGATTTTGTATGGCCTGGTGCAGCCCCATCTAGAGCAAGAGATGGAAAATCCCCAGAACCAAGGGGGCCTAAAACTAAGGCCACTCACTTTTGTAATGTTGAGCTGTACCCTATTGTTTTCCATCCAAACCTCCATAACCTCCAAACACCAAAACAGGGCTTCCAACATCACTTAGTTGGCCAGGGTGAAGATGTAAAGCTATGTGCCATAAGCATACCTATGGCATCTCACCCTATGCTGTCCTTGACTTATGATCATACTGAAGCCAAAATTTCTGTTGAGTGAAACATTTGTTAAATGAGTTTTCGCCCCATTTTATGACCTTTCTTGTTACAGTTGTTAAACGAATCACTGCAGTTGTTAAGTTAAGTTGTTAGGTGAATCTGGCTTCCCCATTGACTTTGCTTGTCAGGTCACAAAAGGAGATCACCTGACCCCGGGACACTGCAATTGTCATAAATATGAGCCAGTTGCCAAACATCTGAATTTTGATCATGTGCCCATGGGGACGCTGCAACGGTCGTAAGTGTGAAAAATGGTCATAAGTCACTTTTTTCAGTGTCATTGCAACTTTGAACAGTCACTAAATGAACTGTTGTAAGTTGAGGATTACCCATACTTAGTTCTATCACGTCTAAAAACCACTTCATTATTCCATGAAGGCAGAATGAATTGGTTAAAAATATCAGCTTCTCTGTCAGTTTCAGAAGAAAACATGCTGTTTCTTTGGAACATTGAAGAAATGCAAAATATTAGAATACTAGAGAAATCAGGAATACTAGAGAAGGAAAAAAAGTCATAGATTTTGAATGAGTTTCAGTAGCAAGAGAGAAAATCAAATGCATTAGACTTGTTGCCCCCCCCAAAGTTTCCAAGATAACATTTTTCCGTAGGTGGAGGTGCAGTGAAGCGATCCATTTACCTGTCAAAGAGGATCATGTTGGCAGAACAATGGACTCAAGAATAATTGGAGGAACGGCATCTTGCCAACCAGTTATCTTTAGAGCGCATGTAATATTTATGCCCCTTTTCCTGTAAATGTTGGAGCTTAGTATTATTACTTTTCTTTTGCCGAAGAGAATAAATACATTCCACTCTCAGATGCTCCCAGTCTATTCTTTTATATGTTTTTATATTATTTCCTAAATAAAAACAGCTGCTGCATAATTGAAGATTATATTAATTTTTAATACGGTAGAATTAGGAAAAATTGCTGGGGAAGGGATAAAAAAATATATCTGCACAGCCGTAATTGCAGTCTGTGCCCTCAAACTGAGTGACTTCATAGAATAATCTCAGCTTTTATTTTTAAAGGAGTTTAATTGCTTGGGGACTTGTAAGAGAACAAAAGAGATCTGAAAAACAGTTGACTAGATGCATGTATGTCCAATAGTAGAAAGGAGCAGAGGGAAAATAGTGAAATATGATTAGTCAAATAATTGCCTGAGTAAGTTATTTAAGTTGTGGAGTCATTTTTAAAAAAATAATTAATTTAAGTGGTCATGGGATGATTGTATTAATGTCCTAAGTTATCTCTACATTCCAGGATATGGGTTAGGACTACTATCTAGCAATCCTAATCAGCTTTAGGATTGCCTAGAGTCACATAAAATTAGATGGGCAGTTATAGAAATCAAATGAATAAATAAATAACCCCCCAAACATTTTTAAAAGAGTTAGATGGATCTATTTCTAGCTTTGCTTATTACCTTTATGGAAATCACAAGCAGGGTGAAGGTCAGACGCAAAGTGCCCATTAAGTGTAGTGTCCAGATCAAAGCAACTGATACTGGCTTTCCTAGATAGATTATTCCTAATCCAATACAGAAAATGGGTTCTTTTAGTTTGATAGAACAAAGTAACTTTTGGAGTGATGGATGCTACTGCATGATCTCACATGACATAAGAGCCAAAAAAAAAAAAAAACAACCCTTAAGAACATTTAAAAATACTCCCCAAATCTCACAAGATCATGGTGTCCATGTGATTTTACAAGATCTAATGCCAATCATGATATAGGTAGTTCTCAGTTTACAACACTTCATTTACTGACCATTCGAAATTACAGTGGCACTGAAAAAAGTGATACACTTATGACCATTGTGGCATATCCATTGCCACATTATCAAAATTCAGATGCTTGGAAACTGACTTGTATCTATGTCAGTTATAGTGTCCCGGGGTCACATGATCATGTTTTGTCAACGGGGAAGCCAGATTCACTTAACAACCACGTTACTAATTGAACAGCTGCAATGATTCACTTAACAACTGTGGCAAAAAAGGTCGCAAAATGGAGCAAAACTCACAAATGTCGCAAATGTCTCACTTAGTAACAGAAATTTTGGGCTCAATTGTGGTCATAAATCTGGTGCTTTTCAAACTGTAAGAATTGTGATCCCTTTTTTTAAAATTTAAAGGTTCTATTGTCGTTTCCAGGTCCTCCCCTGGATCTGAAGGGGGATCAAGAGGGGAAGGAAGCCTTGCCAACAAATAGCTCAATGCAATTTCTGAAACACTGTGATGACTTCAAGGAAAGTCATTTTTCATACCATGTTTTTTATCATCAATTCATTCCTATGTAGACACAGAGAAGCCAGCTGTATGCGTGACCTGTTTCTCACCCTTGTGTAACAGGAAGATAACTTGGGAGCCAGAAAGCAGTGCTGTTTTGTACTTTGCCTGCAGTTTCCCCCACCTAATGGAGCATTTGTAGCATTTTCTCTTCCCTAGAGATTTGGCTCTCATCTCCTTTTCTCCTCCCCTTTTTAATGGGGAGAGCCATTCTAAGCAAAGGAAGAGACTTCTAATAATTGATGGGTCTTTTCTCCTACTGTACTGCAGCAGCTATCCATACAGCTGTTGATGAGCATCTGTGGGGAAAAGAAGCAGGCAATTGGGAAAACGGGTTTCTAGGTCAGAGAACATTGCATTCTCCATAATTCCAGCTCTGCAGGACAGGAATGAGCTTTTCAATAGATGGTACCTTTGTTGAATTTCATGGCAGGTATTCTATAAATAGTTCCCAGGGTTTGGAAATTCATGTATTCTGTTCGGAACGTAAGACTGAGTCATTTGAAAGCCACCTACTGTAGGATGTTTAAAATATTCCTGTAATTGCTGTAATTGTTTGTGGCATTGAACTTCTGAATAGAAAATAGGCAGTCTATAAAAATATTTTTCTCAAACATGGCAGGGAGCCAAATGAGGAAAAGGCACCACAATTAATGTGCATTAACCCTTGACTTAATAGTCCAATGAATAAATAGCTTAAAATAATCATTAGTTTTTCTGGGCAAATTTTCAGAGTATATTTCTAAAATGCTTCAGTCATCATTACAAAGTTCTCAATAAAAACATTATAGAATCAAAGGGCTGGAAGAGACGACCGAGGTTTTCTCTCGCAACCCGCTGCTCGAGGTAGGAGACCTAATACCATCTGGATGATAAGGAAAAATGCCCTTGAGAAATGGTGATGTGCTGAATGCCAGCCAGTGCCCTAGTTTGCAGCCAGTACTAAGCCATGATTTATTTATCCATAGTTTATTAAGTAAAATGACTGGATACATTTCAAGCTATAAATTGTATTATGGCTTAGCAGAACATGGGAATCCAAATAGTGGGCTTCTGCTAGTAGAATATTTTGACTAGGGGACCATCTATACTTTTAGCTTTCATGGCAAAGTAATTTTCAGTTTTATTTATTTGTTTATTTGTTTATTTGTTTATTTATTTATTTATTTATTTATGAATTTGTAACATTTTATTAGATTATAGAATAAAATACAAAAATACAAAAGCAAATGGTAGGACACAATGGGGAGGGGAAAGGGAAAGAAAAGCGAGGAGGAAAAGGGAAAAAGAAAAGTCATTGACTTCCAACTTCCTCTGTTGCAGTAGAATGAAGCATTGACACCAAACCTCCACTTTTTACTTTTCCGTAGTAATATAAACTAGCCAATCAATCTAATCAGTAAAACCCAAAATCAAAGTTTCATTTTTTCCACCTCAAGCACAAAATCCAGAAGCGGTCTCCCTGTAGAAACAAAAGTACTGGTATTCTTTTCTTTAATCAAAACAGTTAATTTTCAGTTTTGTTAACATCTGTGTGTATATTTAAAAATGAAACAAACAAACAAATAAAAGATGTGAGAATGTTGAAAAATTGTAAACCTGAAATAAATTGCAGTTGTTTATGAAGTTATTGCATTCATCAGATGATAGAGGGAATCTTATCTTCATAATGGAACATTAAAGTTACATTAACGAGAAGTTGAGGGTTTTTTTGTTTTGTTTTTAAACGAAGATTCAGATCCTCAGGATTCTAAGAAAAGGACAGAATTGGGTAGGAAGACTGCCGCAGGCATGATCATGCATTCTCCCACACAGAAATGCATAAACAGAAACTTGGACATGATTAGCATGGACCCACTGAACACAAAGCCTATCTTCCCTCAAACCTATTTGTCTCCATTATTGCTGGTGAGAGACAGACTTGGTATTTTGATATGCATCATTTCCACTTGGAAGCCTGAGTCCAAAAAGGTTGCATTGTGTAAATCAATGAAAATAAATGCTGACATTTTAGCTCAGGGATTTGAAAACCATTGGTGAATGATCAAAGAACAGAGCCACAAAAACCTAAACGTCCAGGTCCTCTCCAGCAAAAACCATACATCCAACAGATTTGGAAGGCACACAGGACAGGAAGAAGACAAATACAGTCTGTCAAAATCTGACCCTGCTGATCTCTCTGTATCTGTTTGTTTATCACACACGTGGAGTCGGAAATTGAGATAGAAGCTGCATCTGCAGGTGTTTAGCCATCACAAAAGAATACAATAAACCAACTAGACAGCTCCCTTAACTGTTATATGCTCAGTGTCTATGGAGATTTTCAATCATCCAAGTCAGGGTTGTCCCCAAGATGCTTTTTCCAAAAGGAAACTGGACCTTCTTGTTTTTTTCTTTGAAAAATGTTTCGCTTTTCATCCAAGAAGCTGAAGAACTGAAAAAGCTTCTTGGATGAGAAGCAAAATGTTTTCAAAGAAAAAACCACCAAAAGTCCAGTTACCTTTTGGAAAAAGCACCTTTGGGATGCGTTGCATGCTCAGTTTTCTCATTAATGCATTCAAAGCTTCATGGAGGACTTATGGGGGGTGGCACAATCTGGTGAAAGGGAGGAATCTGCTACTCGTACATCCTTACTCAACTGGCTTTTTCTAGCAACTGGGAACATAACAGGCTCAGATGAAAAAAAGCAAGTGCTGTAACAGGAGATAACTAACCTTATCTAGGCATAGAAATTAAGCAGATAAAGATCTAATTATTATTTGGAAGGGAGAATCCATTGTAGGCTGGACTGAGAAGTTAATAAAAGCATTGGCAAACCCTTTCTATCTTGCTGCCAAGAAAATCACATGCTCATGTTCACAACTCCTATACAGACTTGCCTGGGAGCATACATTGACTTAATGTATGTTGGGAGAGGGCAGGTTTTGTGAAACTGTCATCCCCAATATTCTTTGATCTCCACAGCCATCCCTACACCTCTTGAGTTGTGTCTGAAGAGTTGCACTGTGAAATTTTGTTTGTAAGGGTACCTACCACTTGTCAAGAATTTCAGGAAGGGAAGCAGCTGAAAGTTTGAGGGGTTTCTGCCCTCTTTTTCCTCTTTCGAGTTAGTCTTGCAAGTGCTAAGTGAGCAGCATGTGCTCATTACGGCAAGCACGTTTTTGATAGCACAGCAATAGCCCCCAGTGCTTGCAAAGGAGCTCATTAAAACAGCATGAAGTTGAGTCAGCAAGCATTACTAGCTGACTGTTAACAATGTAGGTTTGGAAAATAAACACTGAGTACTAAGGTTTGAAATCAGATCTAATACTTAGGTATGGTGAAGTTTGTTAAACATCCAGCAGGGTATCCATTAGCTATACAATTTCCACAAACCTCTGTGCTGTTGCAAAAGGTAGACGTTGAGATTATTTATATATTTATCTGCCAACATTTGTTGCTAGAATTATATAAAATAAAAAGGTCATTGAAATATTGGACATAGTTCTAATGTAAGAATTTATAAGATAAATAGAATAGAATAGAGCTGGGGCCTTGGAGGTTTCTAGTTCAGCCCCCTGCTTAAGCAGGAGAACCTATACCATCTCAGATAGGTGATTGTCTAGTCTCTTCTTAAAAATCTCCAGTGATGGAGTGCTCACAATTTCTGGGGATAAGCTGTTCCACTGGTTGATTGTCCTCACTGTCAGGAGGTTTCTCCTTAATTCCAGGTTGCTTCTCTCCTTGATCAGTTTCCAACCATTGTTTCTCGTCCTTCCCTCTGGTGCTCTGGTGAACAACCTGATCCCTTCTGCCTTGTGGCAGCCCCTCAGATATGGAACACCGCTATCATGTCTCCCCTATTTCTTCTTTTCTTTAGACTAGCCAAACTCAAGTCCTGCAGCCGTTCTTCGTATGTTTCAGCCTCCAGGCCTTTGATCATCTTAGTTGCGGTTCTCTGAATTTGTTCCAAACTCTCAACATCTTTTTTTGTGATATGGTGACCAAAATTGGCTGCAGTATTCCAGGTGTGGTCTTACTAGGGCTTTGTAAAGCAGTACTAGTACTTTGCGTGATCTTGCTTCTGTGCCTCTGTTTATACGACCCAGGATTGTATTAGCTTTTTTGGTTGACGCTGCACACTGCTGGCTCATAGTCAAGTGATCGTCCACTAGGACTCCAAGGTCCCTCTCACAGTTACTGTTTTTAAGCCAGGTCTCGCCCCATCTGTTTTTGTGCCTTTA
Source organism: Protobothrops mucrosquamatus (assembly GCF_001527695.2). Classification (NCBI taxonomy): domain Eukaryota; kingdom Metazoa; phylum Chordata; class Lepidosauria; order Squamata; family Viperidae; genus Protobothrops; species Protobothrops mucrosquamatus. The sequence goes on from NW_015388118.1 coordinate 227,969, forward strand.
ATTTTTCCTGCATAAGTGTAAGAGTTTGCTTTTCTCCATGTTGAAACTTATTTTGTTGGATAGGACCAATTGTTCGAGTTTGTCAAGATCTTTTTGGATCCTGAGTTTGTCTTCTGGGTTGTTGCCTACTCCTGTCAGTTTGGTGCCATCTGCAAATTTGATGAGTTCCTCTTCAATTCCCTCATCTAAGTCATTTATGAAGATATTGAAGAATACTGGGCCTAAGACGGAACCTTGTGCTACCCCACTGCTTACTTCTCTCCATGTGGATGTGGTGCTATTGAGGACTATCGTTGAGTACGCTTTGCCAGCCAGCTACAGATCCATCTGGTGATGATGTCTGTTCCACCTTTTTCTAGCTTACCAAGGAGTAGGTTGTGGTCTACTTTGTCAAATGCCTTACTGAAATCTAAGTATAATACATCCACAGCATTTCGCTGGTCTACTAGTTTGGTCACTTTATCGAAGAATGAAATAAGATTGGTTTGGCATGAAGGGTTTTTAACAAACCCGTGTTGGCTACTAATTATAACTTTGTTTGCAGATCTGTTTTTTGATTATCTTTTCTAGGATCTTCCTAGGTATTGATGTTAAACTGATTGATCTGTAGTTTCCTAGGTCTGTTTTTTTCCTTTTCTTGAAGATGGGAACCACATCAGCCCTTTTCCAATCCTCAGGTATTTCCCCGGTGCTCCAGGATTTATGAAAGATGTGATGCAATGGTTCTGAGATAACATCTGCCAGCTCCTTCAGAACTTTGGGATGTAATCTGTCAGGTCCTGGTGATTTATACTCGTCAAGGTCGGATAGGTGTTCTCCAGCATGAGGGATGGATAATCCACTTGATTGGGTTTCCTGAAGTCCCTTGTACCCAATAAGACTAAGTCTGAGATAGCCACGCCTCCTGCCTGGCCGCACATGCCCAGTTCCGACTTAGTCTTCTACCCAGAAAGGCGTGTTGTTTCTTCTCTCCAGACTTCAGGTTTTATTTAACTATTTTTTCCCTATCGGTGGATATTTCTCCTTTTCCCTCAAATCCTCAATTGTTTTGTTTGTTCACCATACCTTCTAATCCTTGCCTCCGCCCTATTTCCCCTCTCCCTTATCTAAGTAATTGGAAGGGGGTTTATCAGTTTTAGTGGACCTTGCCTTCCCAGAGGCTGCTAGGCTACATTGCAGCCTCCGGAAACTGGGGGTTGTGGAGTCCTTTCTCCGCTCGCCCCAGTCGATCGGCAGGTCTCCGCGGAGGCTATAGGAATACAAAACAGCCAGGGAGAGCTTTCTCGCTCTCTAGCGGCTGCAGTTTTTGGTGCTGATTCGGCGCGATCGTTTTGGGGGGTGCGCGGAGCTGCCGCTTAAGCCCCAAGCTGCGTGGATCGTCCGAACCTTTGGGGGAGGTTTCTCTCGATCGCGTGGCCTGTTTTAGCATTCCTGCTTGTGCGCGATCATTTTTGAGGGGAGCGTGGGACTGTGCCACAGCCCAAACTGCACGGATCGCCCTAAGTCTTCTGGCAGAAAAGAAAAAAAGTTCATTTCTCTTTCGTTTTCAGCAGCCTCATCGCAAAGCCACGTGGCTGGGGCCGCCATTTTAAATTGAGGCCTGCATTGCAGGGCAACTCCACGTGGCCGACATCCGCCATCTTGTATGGTGGCCTGCACTGCAGGGCCGGCGAGGGACAGTAGTTTAGTCTCCACGTGACTGGCGGTCACCTTTTTTTGCATCATTCTTTAACATTCTGGTGAATTGGTGGCTGGTTTAGTTCCCCCCCCTTGTTTTTTGGGGAGGGCAGAACCAAGAGCATTATTGCCCCCTGTGGTTCCCAGCCATATCAATCTGACATTGCCTCTGGCAATATTGAATTTTACTCCCTTCTTAGAGTAATCACCTTGTCTATTATTGGGAGTGGGCCTCAATTAGATTCTGGGCCTTGATCCTAGCCTGTTTTGTTGTTGACCCACCCTCAGACTTTGTTCTGAAGGGTCTCAGGCTTAATCCTTGTTTTGGATTGATCACCAGATTAATATTTCAGCCTTCATCAATCCCATCCTCAGTCTTGTACTGAAGGGATAAAGGCTGTTTTTCTCCTTGGCAGGGGGGCCGCTTNCTGGCGCCTACCAGTCCTCCTGCTAAGCGAAGGCGCAAATCATCAAAGACTGAGGCAGCGGACAGGCTCAGAGCCAAGGCAAAAGCTGTCTCAAGTAAGGCTCCATCCAAAAGGGCTGAAAAAGAGGCTGCCAGGAGACATCAGGCTCTTGAGAGACAGATATCCAGGGCTCAAAAAGCTGCCTTGCCACAGCAGGTACTGGTTGTCCCTCAACCTCCCGGGGCTTTTCCTTTCAGCCCCCAGGTTACCACAATTGCACAGGTACACAGACCATTGTCTCCGGATGGAGGCTCCCAATCTTTAGTAGACAATCCCATGGCGTCCAATCCAAATCCGACATGGGGATCTCCTCAGCCTACCCCTCCCCCTCCTCCTTCAGCCACGTTCACTCCCACGGCCGCTGGTCTCCATTCTGAGCAGCCACAGACGCTTGCTCCAGAACAATTGCAAGCTATGCTTACGCAGGTCTTGGGATGTCTTTCATCTTTACAGAAATCTCAACATTCTACACCCTCACAGCGTAAATCTCCCACACCAGATTACGCCTGTTCCATTCCTTCTGAACATTCCTCTTTGAGCGGAGAATATTATTCCGATGTTGAGGAATCATGAGGACCAGCTCTATCAGAGGATGAAGATGATTCTCAGGAATCATCTCCCTTTGTAGGGCTCTTTAATCCTGCCCTGTTTAAATCTATTTTGGCCAAAGCCTCGGCTTCATCCCAGCTAGAGCCAGAACCTGAACCAGAACCCACCCCTTCCACCAGTCAGGTTTCTAATCCAGTATTTGCTGAGCGCACGATTACTCAAAAACACATTCCCTGTCCACCCATTTTTACCAATACGCTTAAAAAGCAGTGGACTAATCTGGGTATCTCTCCGCCTCCTGGGTCCTCTGACAAAAAGCTGTTCAGCGTAGCTCCATCCCTGACCAACCTCTTGGAGGTTCCCTCTGTTGACACTTCCCTCACTCCCATCTTTTCCAATACCACGATTGCTGGGGACATGGCGGAGGCCTTAAAACCTGAGGACAGAAAATCAGAATACTCCCTCAGGAGGGCGCATCAGGCATCAGGGTGGGCAATAAAGGCTTCTACTTCTGCCTCCTTTTTCTCTTGTTCCTCTGTCACTTGGCTCCAGGAGCTTCAAACTTTAATCCCTCAGGATCAAGTTCGTGCACATCAAACCTTGGGGAAAGCGTTAGCGGCGGTTGAGTACTCAGCAGATGCTACGTTGCATGCTGCCAGTTTTTCAGCCAGAGCAATAGCAGCCAATATTTCAACCAGGCGCTTACTTTGGCTGAAGCAATGGAAGGCNGTGTTATCTGGACGACATCCTCATACAATCAAGGTCGGTCCAGGCGGCACAGTTAGAGGTAACCCGCACTATAGAGGTACTGCAGGATCATGGATTCTTAGTGAATTTCCCCAAAAGTCAATTGGTTCCATCCACACGGCTTCTTCATCTTGGAGCAGTAATAGATACGACCCAATGCATGGTCTATCTTTCACCGGATTGCATAGTCAGCCTCAGGGCTCTTGTACAACTGGTACAACGCACCAGGTCAGTCTCACTCCTCACCCTTTCCCAGCTCTTAGGCAAGATGATATCTTGCATCGCCATCGTGCCCTGGTCCAGACTTCATTCGAGAGCCCTGCAATGGTTCCTCCTCCCTTTTCAGAGGAAGAAGTTAACATCCTCCAACAGACTGGTGCAGTTGACTCCCCTAGTAGCACGTTCTCTCCTGTGGTGGCATTCTCGAGCAATCAACAAAGGCTCGAAATTCAGAGAACAGTCACGGATAGTACTCACCACAAACGCCAGTCTCTTTGGCTGGGGGGCTCACCTCCAGTCTCAGATGGCCCAGGGGAGATGGTCAAAGGAGGATCTGGCTCACAACATAAATTGGCTGGAGCTCCGGGCTATTCATCTGGCATTGCATCACTTCAAGCACAAGGTGAGGGGCCAAAACATACTTGTCCTCATGGACAACATTGCGGCCAAGGCGCACGTGAACCGCCAAGGGGGCACCCGATCAAGCGCCCTGATGACAGAGCCCACGCTGCTCTGTTCTTGGGCAGAAGCCAATCTGTTATCGATAAGGGCGGACCATATTTCAGGGGAAATCAACCAACAGGCAGACGCTCTCAGCAGAGCGACGGTGGATCATTCAGAATGGTGTCTGGATCCAGGCCTGTTCCTAGCCATATCTCACAGAGTGGGACACCCAGTCCTCGACTTGTTCGCTTCGGCAAAGAACTCCCAACTTCCACGGTTTTTCTCCCGCTTTCAGTCTCCAGGGGCGGAGGGAGTGGATGCCTTACGCATCCCGTGGCCCCGGGGCCTTCTTTACGCTTTTCCTCCGCTTCCTATTCTTCCAGCGGTTATCCGCAAAATTCTGCGGGAGAGGGCGGAGGTCGTTCTCATAGCCCCGCATTGGCCGAGACGCCCGTGGTTTGCGGATCTCATGGGCCTATCTGTAGCCACCCCGTGGCGGATACCTCCGGACCGGATAGCGCTCACTCAGGGGGCGCTCAGCCAT
>NW_015388118.1:233473-261004 GCF_001527695.2 Protobothrops mucrosquamatus
GCCCCGTCTGTTAACCCTCCCTAGGGACAGGCGAGCTTTGGTATGTCCCAATCAAGTGGATTATCCATCCCTCATGCTGGAGAAGGGGCGTTGGTCTTACCTGAACGCCATTTCTCAGCATGATGATGGATAATCCACCCCCGCCCCTTTTTTCTTTCATGGGTTCATGGGCACGGTGATAGAGGTCTGGAGAACAACATGCCTGACTTTGTCTGTTGCTTCGCCTCCGTCGGAACTGGGCATGTGCGGCCAGGCAGGAGGCGTGGCTATCTCAGACTTAGTCTTATTGGGTACAAGGGACTTCAGGAAACCCAATCAAGTGGATTATCCATCATCATGCTGAGAAATGGCGTTCAGGTAAGACCAACGCCCCTTCTCTTACCATTTTCTTGCTTATTTTAATTTTTGTTTCTAGTTTGTCTTTTGCAGTGGGTTTTTTTTGGTATGTTGGGCTATAGCAGTGATGGGATTCAACCGGTTCACACTGGTTTGGTAGAACCGGTAGCTAAATTTTGTTGAGTTTGGTGAACCGGCTGAACCCATGCTGTTTCTGGAAGTCTGTTCTAGGCCTCGGAAGCTTGGAGGATGTCTCCCAGGCCTAGAAACGGCCCGCTGGAAGTGCGTTGATGTCACTTCCGGAAGTCCATTCTAGGCCTGGAGGAGGCCTACCAGGCCTAGAACAGTCCGCCGGAAGTGCATTGGTTTCACCTCCGGAAGTCCATTCTAGGCCTTGGAGGCACAGGCTTGCATTCACGCAGAGAATCGGACGTTAAGGTATTTGAATCCCACCACTGGGCTATAGTTTCTTTTTGTATGAAGACTGATGCAAAGTATGAATTAAGCAGCTCTGCTTTCTCCCTGTTGCCTGTTATTTCCTTGCCATCTACTCTTTTTAGTGGGCCTACAGTTTCCTTGACTTTTTTCTTGTTGTTAATATGTTGGAAGAAACTTTAAATTATCCTTGCTTTTTGTTGCAAGTCTTTGTTCATTCTGAGCCTTTGCTTTCCTGACTTCATCTTTGCATGTTCTGGCTGTCTGCTGATAATCGGCCTTAGTTATGTGCCCTTCTTTCCATTTTTTGGTATTTGTCCTTTTTGTTTTCAGTTTGTCAGAGAGATCTTTGTGCAGCCATGCTGGTTTCTTCTTGAATTTCTTGTTTTTCTATTTGAATTGTATTGTGCTGGTCTGGGCTTTTACGGTCACATTTTTCAGGGTTTCTCATGCTTCTTGGGTTGTTTTCCCCTTTAGGATTTTCATCCATGGGATCTTTCCTAGGTTCTCTCTGAGTTTGTTAAAGTCAGCTCTTTTGAAGTTTAAGACACTGATTGGATTGTTTTCTATTGCTAGTGTTTGCATTATATTAAATTCCAATATGATGTGGTCACTTTCACCCAAGGTTCCGGCAATTTCAATTCCCTCTATCACTTCTTCTCTATTAGTAAGAATTAAGTCCAGTATAGAATAATTTCATAATATGGTATATCATCATCATCTTAGCCACTGCAGCCACTGCATATTCCAACCAATATGGTTCTGAGCTTTCTTTTGCCAATTGGGCCCGCATTATTTGCTGATGTCATCAATCCATCTTGTTTTGGGTCTCTTTCGTGGATGCTTTTTATCAAGTGGGATCCATTCTATGACTGCCTTGGTCCCCCTGCCATCAGTTCTTGCTATTTGACCAGCCCATTTCCATTTCAATTCTTTTACTCTCTTGATGATATTGTATACTTTCATTTGTTGTCTAATTCATGTGCAGATCTTTCTATCTTGCCTTCTAATGCCAAGCATGTATCTTTCCATGGCTCTTTGCACCACTTGTACCTTTTGTATTGATTGTGAGATTAATGTCCATGTTTCACTAGCATATGTTAGAACAGGTAGCACACACTGATCGAAAACTTTTCTCTTCAGACATAGGGGGAGGTTATTCTTGAAAATTATGCTTAGCTTGCCGAATGCCTGCCAAGCACATTTAACACGCCATTCAATTTCCTTTATTGTATCACCTTCCATTGAAATTTGTTGGCCAAGGTATATGTAGTGGTCTACTGTGTCTAGTTCTTCTGCAGATATAAAAATTTCTCTTTCTTTGGTGAGTTTACTAAACATAACCTGGCTATTTTTCAGGCTTATCCTTAAGCCAAATGTTTCTCTTGCTTTGTGCAGCTCTTATATGTTACTATTGTACTGTAGCTCTTCTGGGTTTTGGCAGAAGAGAACAACATCATCTGCAAATCTTAATTGATTTAAATAGGCACTGTTGATTTTAATCCCATCTTTTGCCCAGTCTAGTTTGCGAAATACTTCTTCAAGGCAGTCTGAAAAAAGGATAGGTGAAATTGTATCGCCTTGTCGTACACCTTGTTCTATGTTGATTTCCACTTTAAGACAAATTGTCGCCCTTGTTTTTTTCATATATTGATTGTAGTAAGTTTATGTAAGCAGTGCCTATGCCTTGGTTGAGCAATGCCTTAATTATTGCTTGCTGGAATACTGAGTCAATTGCCTTTTCGCAGTCAACAAAAACCATGCACAGAGGCATGGTGTACTCATTGTGTCTTTCAATGACTTGCTGAACAACCTGGATGTGATCCATTGTGCTGTAGCCACTTCTGAACCCTGCCTGCTCCTTTGGCTGTACATCATTTAATGTTCTCAATATTCTTTTTGCTATTATCTTTTTGCTATTATCTTGCAGATGATTGAAAGAAGGCTTATTGGGTGATAGTTATTTAAATCATCTTGGGCTTCTTTCTTGTGTATAAGAATCACTTCAGCATTTTTCTAAGCATTGGGTATTTTTTCTTCTCTGAAGATTCTCGAATATAGTTTTGCTAGTATCTTGTGTAAACTGTGACTGCCAGCTTTCAATATTTCAACCGTAACACAGTCATTTCCTGAAGCTTTGCCATTTTTCATTGCTTTTATGGCACTTGATACTCTCTCCACTAGGATATCTGGCATTTCCTCTTTCGAGGTGTTACTTTTGAGTAATCTTGATCTTTGTATAGCTCTGAATAGAATTTTCCAATTATTTCTAACATTTCCTGTCTTGTTCTACACACAGAGTCAACTTCATGTGTTAAACCTTCTTTCTTGAATTTATAAGTTTGCATTTTGCTCTGTTAATCCCTTGGTGTTCTTCAGTTGCCTTTTTCACAAGCTTCACGTTAAATTGATGTGTTTCTTTTTGGATATGTTTTCTTATGGTCTTGCAGAGTTCAACGTACTCCAGTTTATTAGTGAAACTTCCAGTATTCTTTATTGTCCTTCACTTTTTCATTAAATTAATAGTTTCATCAGTGAAAGTATATATCAGATCATATGGTCACATAGTCTGGGATAAATGTGATCCAATGCATTTATTTTAAACCCGAATAAAAATACTTAGATATTTCAATTCATATTTTGAAATAATATTTGTGAACATGTCCAATTTTGAAGGAATTGCCTTTTCTTTTAATTAAATATCCAGGCTGATTTCATTTGGGGAATATGCATTTTGTAGACAGAAAGAAACTTCTTCAGTAACCAAATAAGCAAGAACAACTATGGTGACCATGAGCAAAAAATGTTAATCTGGGTCAATTGATTTGTTAAGTAAACCTTAGGTTACAAAATAATATGCAAGCCTCCAAATTTCATAATTCTTTATAAATAAATAAATGAGATTGGTGTTCAAATCATGAGTGTGCACAGAATCCTTTATGGAGACTAAATTGCAGATATAGAAATTGGGCCCAATCTGTTGCAGAAGTGATGTTAGTTAAATTGCACCAAAAAAGTTTCCCTTCAGATTTTGAGATGATGAAATATTCATCTGAGCAAGAAATCTTGGGTCCCCTCAATATTTCTGAAAGTAAGAAATCCATCTTCAGACTCTAGTATTTCCAACAGAGGTAGATTATTGTAAGATAGACTAGCCTTATCTGACCTTATGACTACCAGATTCATTGGATACCAATTTCTACCAGATCTATTGTACACTGACCAAAAGCTGGGGATTATTGGGCTGATCCAACACTTTTGGAAGATACTAGAATGGGTAAAGTATGATGAAACATTCAATGGTTAACTGCTTTAATTGGTACAAAAACCCAACTGAATATGAGTGTTTCTGATGAATATTAGTTAATTAGTGCTAGTTAATTAATGATAGTTAATTAATTTGTACTTCTGATTAAAATTTTTGCTGGACATCTTCAAACTGCATTCATAGTAACTTCCATACTTGACTACTATTGCATGCTATAAGTGGGGCTGCCTTTGTGCCTGGTACGGAAATTTCAGTTAGTACAGGGCTAAGCAGCCAGATTGAATTTTGGAAGAATTCAAACAGACTGTAGTATATCATATTTTTTAATGAAAAGTATTGATCTCCTTCTTTTACAGTATATAGTGTTGCATCCAACCTGTTTTATGAGACCACCTGGAGAGATATGCCTATGGTTGCTAAAGAATTAGGCCTTCTTTTCAGCACTCTCAAACTTGAAAGATATTCCAAGCCTCATTCAGGGAACTGAGTTAAAAATGACATCTCTACTTGATAGTCAAGCTTTAAAATAAAATAAAATATTATTAAATTTGTATGCTCCTAACTCTTAGCAATTAAATCCCTAGTTTGCAATGGGTCCATAATGTACATGAAGCCAAGACCAAACGAAGAGAAGGACGAGGGGGGACATGACAGCAGTGTTCCAATATCTCAGGGGCTGCCACAAAGAAGAGGGAGTCAAGCTATTCTCCAAGGCGCCTGAAGGCAGGACGAGAAGCAATAGATGGAAACTGATCAAGGAGAGAAGCAACTTAGAACTAAGGAGAAACTTCCTGACAGTTAGAACAATTAACCAATAGAACAACCTGCCTCCAGAAGCGGTGAATGCTCCAACACTGGAAGTTTTTAAGAAGAGACTGGACAGCCATTTGTCTGAAATAGTATAGGGCAGTGATGGCGAACCTTTTAGAGACTGAGTGCCCAAACTGCAACCCAAAACCCACTTATGCATCGTCCGGTGCCGGGTGGGTGTGGCCCATTGGGTGGGTGTGGCCCTTTGGGTAGACGGTGGTAACAGCAGACTGGGTGGGACTAAAAAGTTCAATCAATCAATTCCAACTTTGCAAGATCTTTTTTTTCCCCGCGAGAAGTTGAAATTGACTGATTGAACCTTTTTTTTTGTACACGGCGGTGGAGGCTTAAAGTGAAAAGGTTTTATAAAACCCAGCTGAAGGCCTAGGACTGGGGCGATGGCGCACGTGCCCACAGAGAGGGCTCTGAGTGCCGCCTCTGACACCCGTGCCATAGGTTCGCCACCACTGGTATAGGGCTTCCTGCCTGAGCAGGGGGTTGACCTCCAAGGTCCCTTCCAACTTTTTTATTATTATTATTATTATTATTATTATTATTATTATTATTATTATTATTATTATTACATAGAAAATAGCTAAGACATAAATGAAAAAAAAATTAAACAGTGGAGACCATTGCTTTGACTTCATTCCTGGTTTAATTGCAACTATTACTATATGGGAAAGGCATTTGGAGCAGAAACTTGTTTCTACTTAAGTTTCAGGATCTGCTTCATCCTCTTGGACTCTAGGAGGAACATAAAATATTAAGGTAAGATGTTAAGGTAAGGTAAGGTAATAGCCCCCGGGCCAAATTCAGAACAATAAGGTATGTTTCAACTTCATTTTTGCTAATGTAGTTATCACTCGAGAGGCAAAAGATGGAAATGAGTGAGTAACATCCATGGAAATAAGTATTTAAGAGCAGATGGCGTTAGGTGTGGGAGGCTCTGGTCTGTTACTCCCTCACTCCCCTTTCTCAGTCAACCAATAATAACAAACATTAACTAGAACTATGACAACCATCATAGAAGAAATCTAAGCAGTGATTTGCTTTTTTGTGCTGCTTGTAAGAAAGGGCCCTGTGTTTGGAAATCTGCTGCCGGCTTTGAGCAGCCAGTTGACACAAGGGGAAGCTTTCTTCAGAACCCCAGGATCCATTGTGCAAAGATGAATTGCAGTTCACAAGCCGCAACAACCTTGTTTTAATGAGGAGGCTGGCATGCTGCAGTGCAGGAAATTGCTGAGTCGATATATTCACTATGCAGCTTTCTCCTCCGGAGCAACCAGACTGTGGATGCTATTTGGAGGATCTGTGTGGGATGCTGTCACTGTCATTATACTGGGAGGTCTGAAGAACATACAGAGACATCATCCAAGGCCAGAACTGGAACGCTTCTGGGTGGGGTGTACCTTTGTATTGTAAGAATATGCTAATTTGGCAGGGAAGTTTTCCTGCTGCTACATTCCTTCTGCAGATTAGCATACAATATATTACAAAAAAGTGAGTGTTCTTTAAAACAGCAAGAGGTTTTCCTTGGTTTTCCTGGAGTTTCTTACCGTATTAAATTTAAAACCGACACATTTCTAGAATATTTATTGAATCGTGTAAAAATAACATTATTAAACCCCTTAGATATTTCTTTATAAAATTTATATGTCGCCCATCTCACTCTCCACAGACACATTGGGCAGCTTACAGTGGCATAAAAGCACAAAGATAAAAGCATTAAAACCATTGAAATTAACAATAATTAAATAAAAAAGTTGAAAGCCAAGAGTAAGGGATTAACATACTGTAAACAAAATAGTTTTTCATGAAAAAAACCCAATGATAAAAATAATAATAATCAGTACTTGGCAAATACTTTTGATTTAGCAGACCGCAGGGAGGGTTTTATGGGATCCTCAGGGACTCGCAGAACACACTTTAGGAGGAAGGAATGCAGGCTGGCCTTATTATTAAGCAAAACGATACTGAGGCGGGTAATGAGATGTCAGTGGAGGTAGATCTGGATGGGCTGTGCCATCTGCCCTGTATTAATGATTTTATTGATTTTATTCTCTGTGCATTTCCTGTGCAGTTGAATATCAAGTTGGGTAACTTGATGAAGTTGGCTAACAACAGATGAAACGCTGTTCTGATTTAACTGTTATGGGAAGGAATCACTAAAAATCTAATAGTTAAAAGCCTAGTAAAAGAGAAATATCATTACACATTTTATAAATGCTGGTGGAGGGGGCAAAATCAGGTCCCCAGGAAATAGAAAAATTAGAACAGCATTTCTTAAACGTTTGTTTCTAAACATTTTAAAATATTTTAAATAAAGTGGTAGGATTGACTTATGCCAACTGGGGTCACTTCAAGTTGTCTTCTTCATCATTTTGAAAGGTTACTATAAGAATGTGAGTACCAGAGAACACTGTGGGAAATTTAAAGAAAAGCTAAATTTAAGGAGGATCTAAGGCAGGGCTTAGCAATTTACAGTCTCAGCATTTATCTGTGCATGATGGATAATGATCTCAGCTCTGCAGTTATCCCAACACCTGCTCCAAACAGATTGTTTACTAATTAGAGAATTTACTAATACAACCATGTTTTTAGAAAATGTATTTCATTTGTTATATGAGAAAATAAGAAAGCAAGTTTAGAGTTCAGTTTAACAATATGTATAAACCTCAGTAATATTGTTAGTATTCTTTCTCCAGTAGTGAAGATAGATCTGGTGGTTTAAAAAGGAACCTCCCTTAACTTCTTGTTTTATTAATAAGAAAATGGATTTTTCCTGTTTTGAGTGCTCAATTGTTGATTTATCCTTGGCAACAAGCTTGTAAAAGCACTTGATTTGTGGCCATGTTTACTTCTCTGTGCTTTGAAAGTCAAAGAACATATTGTTTAATTGATAAATGAGAAAATGAAAAAAGTGAGAGATCAAAAGTTATTTTGAAATGGAATATTAATTTTGATCTCATGCCCATTTGCAATTAAGGACAATTTTGTATGAGTTGTTAAAGTAGAATTGAATGGAGGGAAAGTAGGAAGTCTGGAGCCAAAAGCTGCCTTTAAGGAGAAGATTTTAACAAACATGGTGGAATGGTTTTTAGTATGATAAATCTGATTACTCTCCATTTCCAGTATCCATATTTTGAGGGTCTTTGCTTATATAGGCCACATAGCACCTCCCAGTTGACACTTCTAAGGGGAAAGTGTCAGCTTACTTGGAGAACTAAGTTAAACTTTAGGGGGGAAAAATAATAATTGAATGAAGGAAAACAAAGAATACAGTGTTCAGTGAGCACAAAATGCTGACCAAGTGTTTGTGAAGAAGACTTGAAAACCAAGAAATTAAGGGAATAATATATCTCCCCAAAAGGGGAAATTGGCTTGCTGGAAACCTAAACACTCTCATTTCCTTCTATTTTACTAAAAGGAAGGGAAGGGATAATTTGCATGTCTAGAAGCATTGTAAATCTCTTCCCATCTTCTTCTTGGTAGTGGCTAGTTTTAAAAATTATGGATCCAATGAAAAAATTTCTAAAGTGGCAATTTGGCCATGAGGAAGTGTCTATAAATACATCAAAGATTGAAATGGGTGAGTGAAGGGTTATTACCACACAGATCGTGTGTATTAATGGGTGTGTAGAGAGTGGATGAAAGTATGCAGTTTCCCTTGTCTTCTTAATGTATTGGACCTGAAATCTCACCATGCATGTACATATTGAGAGTTACTCTGTAGTATTGGGAGGGACAAAAGTTTAGAGGATGTTCCATCTTTGAGGGCATCAAGATTGGGAAGGCTGCCATACCACACCTGAATGAAGAGATTTTTGGTAGAGTGACATTGTCACCATGAAACAAGAGCTTCTTCTGTTCTTCTGCTTACAAATTGATCCTGTATGCAGTCAAGTTGGTGTCAATTTTTAAGAACCACATAGATTTTCTCCATGATAAACAAAATCACAAAAATCTTCCAAAAGCTACTTGTTTAAAAACTCTTTGAGTTGTGAAATGGAAGTCAGAATGAATGGAAACCCAAAAGGAAATTAAAACCGAAAGAGAAACTCTAGATTTGTTGCTGTTTCAAATAAACCGGAAGCAGAGTCAGAGGTAAATCAGTTCAAAACAGGATTCTGTGAGATCATCAGATCCACAGCCAGTTCAAAAGCAGCACAAAATAGTTGTGTAGAAGGGTGATAGATTTTTCTTTTAAAGGAGGAACAATGGTCAATTGTGCATAGCTGGCTGGAAGGGGGGGGGGGAAATGGCCTGCAGATTGGGTGCTGCAGTTCTGTTCACCAGACTATTCTCCCATTTTGCAATTTTAGACAGCAACAGGAAGGTGTGCGTCTGCTGGCTGTACTATAATTTGACTGAGGTAGCTCACGGTCTTGGAGCAGATATTCTTACAGCTGGAAATCCAATACTCCACAAATAATTATATCTGTAATCAATAAACCTGCAAGCACTCCAAAAATACATGTGTTTGTTTGTTCTTAACTGGGTGAGAGAGCAATCCAATTCTTTTTTGGAAAAAATAATTCTTGTAAAGAATTTAGAGATCTACAGAATCTCACTGTGCTTTATTGAAAAATAGGGTCCAATACTGTCTGCAGGAAATACAATGGAGGGGTGATCTGAGCTTTAGGGTAATACAAATCTTTGTATCCAGTTTCTTAGAAAAATAAAACAAAGTTTTTCTTTCCTGCTTTTTTATTTATCAGGCGTGATGGAACCATCTGTTCAAAATGCAAGTTCTTGTTTCCAGCAACTCTGTTCTTATTAGGAAGATCTAGTACCCTAGGAGTTTTAGTCCATGTACGCTTGATAATTACACTTTATTCTTATTTTAAAGTATAGGTAGTCCTTGTTTAATAACCACAATTAGGACTGGCAACTTGGCAGCTAAGCAAAGTGATGCCTAAATGGAGAATCACATGACCATGATTTTACTTAAAATTTTACTTCATCTCTCCTTTTTCCCAATCCCCCACCCTTTGGAATGCTTTCCCTGGTGCTGGGATAATTAGCAAGAAGAGAATGTATTTACATTTATTAGAGAGGAAGAGATTACAAGAGAGTAAGCAGGCACATAAGGGGGAATATATATTGAGAGGATGTGCTAATTTCAGTTGTTTGCTTAGCATACTCATGATTACAAGCCTCAAGCTGCTGAGGAGGCAACTGAAAGCTGACAGTGTGAAAGTGATTAAAGTCTTATCGGTTACAGGCCACTATCTAATTGTTTCGTTAAGTCTAAGTCAGGCTTCATTTAACCTTGTGATAGATGCAGTAGATCACCTGTTTCAAATTGCATCCAATATATTTTTAAAATTATGTTCTTAAGTTCTGTGAAAAAAATAACATTAATATTTTAGAAACAGAAAAAGATCTTGCAACTTCCATCAATTTTTTGCTTTATGATATTGACTTAATTTGACACAAGAGACATCATTTCAGTCCTTTAAAAAGGGTCTAAATCATAAGTTACTGAGCGTTTATTCTTTTATTCCATAAAGATCTTGGCTTTAACTTTGTTAAAGTTTGGATAGGCTACCTATGGAGTTAGAGGTGAAATGTCTGAAATGAATTCTGAAAGGCCATCTTTCATATTTGGAACATTTCTTGTATCAAGTAATTACTCAATGTCTTCATTTTATGAGGAACTGTTGGGAAGAGAAAAGATAAATTTAGATTCTTATCTCAAAAATTGGATATTTTTCATCTCAAGCTAATGTTTTGTTGACTCTTCCATTATCCTTCTTAATTTGGTGACAGATACCACCCAAGTTCCTGTCCCACAATTTCCAGTTCCCTTCCAGATCCTACTTCTGTCTTTAGAGATCTTATTATAGACCCATTCATTATGATTCACAGGATTACTTTTGATTTTGTGAGTGCCAGTTCTGGTTCCTTAAAGAGCTGCACCAGATCATTTGAGAGAAAGGGAACAAGGAGATCAAGCTGTTCTCTGTGTATTTGTGAACAAGAACTGGACAGTGCAAAAGATTTAAGCTAAGAATATGGAAGCCTCTTCTGTATATTGTTGTTTGCTGTCCTGATTATTGAGTGATTATTATAACAGTAACAAAACTGATAACTGGTGCTGCTTTACTATTTTAATGTGGAACAAGTTAAGGGAAGTGGTGCATTCTTCTGGGTTCATTTCTCTTCTACCCAGTGTCACCTGATGCTGGAAAAACAACTACCCATTACCTATTGCCACCCTAAGTGTGGATGAAACAATCTTGGACAAATATAGCTGCTGCTTGGAGTAATGTATTTAACCTCCTACTGCCTGATTAACAGGTCACAGACATAGAGGTGTGTCACACCTGTGACTATCAATTCAGCTGGTTTTGAACATGAGTATCATCATCATTCTAGCCATTGTCTATCCACTGCAGGATGAAGGCCTCTTATGCATGTTTCCAATCAATACGGTCTTGAGCTTTCCTTTGCCAGTTAGGCTTGCAATATTTGTTGATGTTGTCAATCTATCTTGTCTCTTTTGTGGATGTTTTCCATTAAGCAGAATCCATTCTATAACTGCCTTAGTCCATCTGACATCAGTTATTCTTGCTATGTGACCAGCCCATTTCCATTTCAATTGTTTTACTCTCTTTTTTAAAAAAATATTTTATTAATTTTTTATAATTACAAATCTTTAGTGCTTGGTAAACAATATGTTTTCTGGGTCCACATTTTTAACTTAATAATACTCTCTACTTTGTTTTTCTAGCCATTGGTAAAATGTATCCCATGTTTGAAAGTATTCTGTATCTTCTTTCTCTTTCATTTTCAATGTAAGCCTGTCCATTTCCACACAGTCCAAAATTTTCTTAATTATCTCTTCTTCAGCTGGCATTTTTTCATTTTTCCAATGCTGTGCAAATGTAATTCTTGCTGCTGTTAGTACATGTAATATTAAATATACACATTCTTTATCATAATTCTCTGAGGTTATACCTAAAAGAAATAGTACTGGTTTAAAATCTACATGTTTTCTTAACATTTTTTCTAACCACATATGTATTTTTGACCAAATTTCTTTTGCTTTGGGGCATGTCCATCAAAGATGGTAGTATGTGCCTGGCTTTTGCCTACATTTCCAACAATTGCTAGACATGTTTTTAAACATTTTTGCTAACCTCGCAGGTGGTAAGTGCCATCTATAAAACATTTTATATAGCTTTTCTTTATAAGTAGCTGCCCTTGATATTTTATAGTTTCTTTCCCATAAATTTTGCCATTTTTCTAACTCTACGTTATGCCTATAGTTTTTTGCCCATATTATCATTGTTTCTTTAACTTGTTCATCTTCCATCTTTAAATTTAACAAAAAGCTATACAGTTTCTTAATCAATTTTTCATCTGAAGACAACAGTATCTGGTCAAACACTGTCTCGTCTTTATAAAAACCATATGTTTTAGCATCTTTCTCATATCTCATTTGCATTTGCAGGTGCAGCCACCATGATAATTCAGTACCCTGTTCTTCCAGCTCTTGTTTAGTTTGTAATTTCCCTTCAGTATTCAAAATGTCTCTGTAAGTCACCAGTTTCTCATAATTAATTAGATTTGGGTGAACAAATGCTTCCATTATCAAGATCCATCCTGGTATTTTCACATAAATTTTTGCTTTTATCTTTTCCCATACCAGAAGCAGTGCATTTTTTACATAGTGATTTTGAAAGTATTTATGGATTTTGTTCTTTCCATACCATAAAAAGGCGTGCCATCCGAGTTGTAAGTCATGTCCTTCTAAGTATAGTAATCTTTTGTGTCTAAGAGTTATCCATTCTTTTAGCCATGTTAATATAGCCACTTGATAATATAGAACCCAGTCTGGCAACCCAAATCCTCCATTTTCTTTCGCTTCTTGTAGCATTTTTTTTATGAGTTACAGTAAATGCATCAATTTTGAAGTTTATCTGGCAAGGGGGGAAAAGCCAGAATTAGACTGAAAATGCTACAAAAAAAATTCTTTTACTCTCTTGATGATATTGTATACTTTCATTTGTTCTCTAATCCATGTGCAGGTCTTTCTATCTTGTGATGCCAGCATGTGTCTTTCCATGGGTCTTTGCACCACTCATAGCTTTTGTATCGATTGTGAGGTTAATGTTCATGTTTCACCAGCATATGTTATAATAGGTAGCACATACTGATTGAATAACAGTAACAATAACTGAACATGTCATGTTCAGTGTGTGAACATGAGTATAGTATCTTCTGAAGGCACTAAACTCAGTGATGTGCTGATAAATGTTAAAGAACAGGCTCTGCTGGCTCCATTGCTACCACCATGTTGTGCTGCTCACCAAGAAAGGACTGATTAGCATACTAAGTATAATGACTCAGTTCTGCTCTCAAACAGCTTGCAAAATTCCACTGAATTTTGTTACAGGCTGGTGCAAGCTGTCTCTAGCACACTACTAACTAAATTAGCTTGGCTAACAAGTCCATGTGTATGATGGAGGATTGCAACCAGAACCATGCATGAATAACCTCAGGCTATAACTTTATTGTTTATAACCTATGTTACAAGAATCTCACCAGATTACTTGCCTTCCCCTGGGAATGACCAGATAAGGCCTCATAGATTTTGGAGGAAATCATGCTCATGCCATTTGCAGCTACGCAATGACTCCAAGCTAGCCCCCTTCCTCTAGCCTAGCTGGCAATTCCCCAGCAGTTGCATGGTGAAGCAGGAGAGAGCAATCAATAATGAACAAGCTGTGTCTTCTACTGATATCATAAGAAAATGACCCTGCAGCAAATCTGCTGCCTCGTGGCCAACAGCATCAAGAAGCAGCCCTAATGGCCATGAAGCTAAAATAGAGCAGGCAAAATGGCATTCTGCCTTCCGAAAGTAATACTATAAAAAATATTGGCCAGCTATCCCCACATCCAAACATCACACTCTGTTTACAGAAACAGCAGAAAATGTGTAATGTACTCAATAGTAGTTGAATCAGCAACACATAGGTGGAATAATCTGGCTCTTTTCCCCAGTTTACATTGACCTCTGCACACTCTCAAGAAAATGATTAAATGTGTTTTAACTAAAGATCCATTTCAAAAGAATGTTAACCTACAGTATGGTTATAAGGAAGCTTTCCAGGACATGACACGCGCTTCAGAAAGTTCCAGGTTGGGTGTACATGTGCTGATATCTCTGTAGAACCCAAGTTTCTGGTGTCTCCGTGGCCCACACCAAAATGGTCATGAAAGATAGTTCCCAGCAAGGGGACAGGACATGCCCTATCAGTCTAAAGAAGCCAACAGGGATTGGTCAGACCCCAACCCAACTGTATCATTAACCAGATCCATAATTAAGAGTGCTAGATTGTGTCCACAGCAAAAGGAATGTTGGATAAAGAGAGAAAAAGTTTCTTCAATACTGTTACCACTAATCCCCCCTATATGCAACTTCAGTTATATATGATACAGAAAGTATCATGAAGACAAGGCAGAGAAAAAAATTATTGGGGAATATTTGTTCTCCAAATATTAAGGGGATATGAGGACATGCCTTATGCATATTCTCTGAATTCTACTCAAGCTGTTCTCCATCTGTATATGAACATGGGTAATCCCATAGCAGAATGCTGATACTATAAAAGAAATAGAATTCTCAATCTGCAGTAATAAAGTGTTATTTAAAAGCCCACATACATATACGCCATGAATTCTATTTCTATATATTTTTAATCCTAGTACTATTAGAATTATAATGTTTTAATACAGCAATCTTTAAATTATGGGTCAGGATTCTGTTTCTCTCTAGAAATAATTTTGTACCGAGAAAGAAAAGCTGTGGGGAGGAGGTTGTTGGGGTGTGTGTGTGTCAGGGACAACGAAGCAAATAATAATAATACTAAATTACATTAGCCATTGAAACAGATCTATAGGTGAAAATCATCTAATGCAGCATCTTCTACATTATTATTTAATACCGAGAAGCACCATTTCATATTTCATTATGGGACTCTTCTCCCCTCTCTCTGGGTTTTTTTTTTGGGGGGGGGAGTAGGAGGCACATGCAGAGAATCTAAATTCATGTTAGAGAGGCAGGAAATTATATTTTTCTTCCCACAGAGATCTGGGCTTTGTTTTCTAGGTCGCTGAAAATGGTTTTGAACAAGACAGATTTCTCCTTCCCTTGGAGGCTGTAGAGTAGATGAGGCAGCTCCTGGCATGTCTTCAGTGTATATCATCATTTCCTTGCCATCTGGTGAGAGAACAGGAAAAGATAATCTATTGCAGTGGTTTTCAACCATGGTAACTTTAAGATGTGTGGACTTCAAATTCCAGAATTCTTCAGCCACCATGAGGGCTTGGGAATTCATGGAATTGAAGTCCACACATTGTAAAGTTGCCAAGGTTGAAAAACACTGATCTATTATATGAGATTTCTAGCCTGACAGAAGCAAGAGATTCCTCATGAAAAAGAATATTTTTGTAACAACAGAACAAAAGGAAAGGATATCTAACAAAATCTAATTTAAACTAACTCAGTTCACTGTGTTGCTTGCATGTCTTCCTGTCCTTGCAAATCATTGTTGCAAACGTCACATACATTAAACAAATTGCACAGCTGCTCCATAAGCAGATTATATCCATATTTTAACTATTACGCCATCTACATCTGCAGATGTTGCATTTTAATATTCTTGTTATGATTTCCTTGTCATCATTTTTTTGGGAGATTGACATTTATAGCACTCTTCAACACATCGCTGTCAATTCCTATGTCCTCTCTAAAATACTCATTCAAGCATCCTCTCGCTTCCATTTCACTTTAAATCCTTTCATTATTATTTTAATCCCATTAATACCTTTGGTGGTTCCTTGTTTTCTCTCTATATATCCAAAATGTTATAGTATTTCTGCTTCCTTTAAAGTTGCTTTGCTTTTATTTAATCTTAATCATTCCTCACAGTTACTGATTATTTCTTTACAACTACATACAACTCTACATACTGTACATTGTAATAATTTTTCCCCATTTGTTCCAAGCAACTGCCACATCCTCTTTCCTTATATTCATTTTCTATTCTCTTGCATTTTTTTTTTTACATACAGCAAGGGTCCCCAACCCCCGGGCCCCAGCCCATTACTAGGCCTTGAGCAAGCTTGCGTGTGTGAGCATCCCCACTTGTGCAAGCAGTAGGTAAACGTGGATGTGCACATGCCCACCACTCACACAAATGGAGGTGTGTGTGCATGAGGGATCCTGGACAAGCATTAACTTTCATTCTGACAAGCAGCATATCATTAGAGGTTCAACTTGTATCTGCTAATTTTACATTAATTATCCTGTTTATGTTAGTTATGAAGAAGGAGAATGAACTCCAACCGAGAAGAAAATTGTACAATATCTTAATAATAATAATAATAGTAGTAGTAGTAGTAGTAATAGTAATAGTAATAAACTTGGAATGTATCTTGGAGATCATCTAGTCCAACCCCCTGCTCAGGCAGGAAACCCTGTACCATTTCAGACAAATGGCTGTCCAATCTCTTCTTAAAGACTTCCAGTGTCGGAGCATTCACAGCTTATTGAGGCAGGTTGTTCCACTGATTAATTGTTCTGTCAGGAATTTTCTCCTTAGTTTGAGGTTGCTTCTCTCTTTGGTTAGTTTCCATCTGTTGCTTCTTGCCCTGCCTTCAGGTGCTTTGGAGGATAGCTTAAGACATACCCAATTCCAGCAACCGTTCCTCATATGTTTTAGCCTCCAGTCCCCTAATCATCTTTGTTGCTCTTCTCTGTACTCTTTCTAGAGATAATATAAACAATATGCAAGTGTTGGAAGCATATTAGCACGTTCAAAAAGGTCTATTAAAAGTATATAATTAGAAGTTACATAAAAGTACATAACTCCTGTCATCTAACCAAATTTGCCAAAATTCATTATGGGCAGTGCTCAACCTATGACCACAAGTGGAACCAAAATTGCAAAGCAATGCAATTGTTAAGTGAGTCTTGCCCAATTTTACAACATTTTTGCCACAGTTGTTAAGCAAATCACTGCAGTAGCTGAGGGAATCATGCAGTCATTAAGGGAATCCAGCTTCCCCCATTGACTTTGCTTGTTGGAAGCCAGCTGGTAAGGTCAGGTACACGCCTGTTGTCGAGCAGCTGATTTTTGATCACACAATCATGGGAATGCTGCAACCATTATAAATGTGAGGACCGGTCATAAGTCAATTTTTTTTAGTGCCATTGTAACTTTGAACGGTAACTGAAATAATTGTAAGTGGACGATTAGCAGTTTGTAGAACTATAAACAATTGGGCACCCATTAAACGTACATATTTCTCAACTAAAAGAAATCCTACTGTGTTTTTTTTTCCTTAAAAAGAAAATGAAAAAGTTCAGTTAACACCAATAGGCTAATGTTTCCGACAGGGGTGATATGTGGCCTTATAGTACTACTGCTGTACCCAGTTCATTTTTTTAAAACGGTTGTGTATTGCGAGCTTCTTTTGGAATGATATTAGTAACCAGGGGGTGGGTTGCATTTAAGTGGGGTTGGACACAAATGATTTTTTCAAAATTCTCCAACCAAACTTGAGTGGGTGAACATTTTGTTTTGTGAACATTTCCAAGGCAAGAGGAAACAGTATTTTCTGAAGGATAGGCTGTCTTAGAGGTGAGAGCAGTTTCACTATTGAAAAAGCCCAATAAATAGAGGTTTTCCATGTTGCCTCCTTCCTTGTATTTAATTAAAGCTTGAAATCTATAAACAACTGAAGAAATTGAATTTTCTAGGAATAAAAACCAGGACATTTATATATCTATTTTGGCCATTTTATAAGCAAGCACAAAAACACACCATCCATGAGACATCGCTGAAACTTTCTTCTCTGAATATTTTTCTAAAGTAAATTATCATTCATCAAAAATGAATGAGGAGTCCTGATTGGATAAAAAATGCAAGAGAATTTCTCTGCTGGCCTATATTTTAACTAAACGGTGGATTAGATAATTCTGATGCAGTGTAGTGCTGAGCAGTATGAAAACAGGAATCCCAAGAGGCCATGGTGAATCTAGTACTTAGGCCAGAAATGGTTGCCAACTGGTTCAGGTTTTAATTTTCTTCTCATATCTTGTTGGGGGCCACTTGGTGCTGTGTTGCAATCAGTTTTGTGCCTGACGCTCCTCCACAGAGTTTGTTTTGCACTCAGGAAAATTATTCCTTCTTTTTCTAATGCAAATTTTAGTCATTCTTTTTACTACTTAACCTGTAATCATTCAACTTTAGGCAGCCCAGATATGCTAACCCTATTCCTCCTCTTATGCTTATTACTCATATATTTTTCCCCCTTTAAGTAAGAGAAAAGTGCTAAAACAGATTAGAATTTTGAGCAGGGGCACATTTTGAGAGATAGTTTATTGGGAGGATTAATCAAATACCTGATATGTGGGATTTTCCTATTCCTAGTGAGACTGCCATTAACTGTTATAAAATACCCATTTATTGTAGACTAATTAACACTTAGGATGCTCGGTAGCAACTTTTGTGGGGTTAACAGATAATGTTGTAAATCCAGTGCTAGAGACAGGGGTACGTTTCCATTTTGCTAGCTTCATCATTATTAATATTTAGTAAAATAATAATTTAAAACATCAGGTAAAATAGAATCTCATGCACCCCAAGGGTAGAGTTGACACCAACATATAGGGTAGGTAAAGACCATTCTCAATGGTGTCTTGTCAAAATGTCTTAAAGAGGCCAATGACATATCCAATGCAAACTACTTTATGATTTCTTGAACGCATTTATAGATTGGTTGATAAAGTAGCAAAATAAGAAGAGTACTCTTATTTGCAATGGCACAGTGTATTCTGCCATTTCATTCTTTTATACTCAGTGTATATAAATATTGAACTATAGGAACCAAAGTCCTCAAAAATGTAATTCTGCAGCAATTTAGCTGGCTAATATGTAAATTAATGTAGGATACTCAGCACCTCCTTTACTTATACAGTTCTTTCCCCTTGAGGCTCCTTCAGACACGTTGTCTCTTGCCCATCTGCTGTCTTTCTACATAGACTTCCAAATTGCTTTCCTAATGGTTTCATTTTTCATTTCTCTGCCTTCCTAAAATTAGAGATTTCTAGCTGATTGTCTGTTTTGTCCTGCTTACATGAACCCTTGGGATATATGCTTTTAGATACTCAGCCTTCTAATTATCTCTTTTTGAATCTGGTGATGACCCATCCTTTCATGAGGGAACGATTGGGGACATAGGTGAAAGAATGGCAGCAGCTATAGCCACTCTCAGGTATTCACACTATTCATTCAGTGCTAGAAAAGACTGACAGATGGTATATCATCCATGAGGCTATCATCTCTTATAGATAGTGAAGTTGTTAGTAATGTGCTGCATGGAATTCTGCCTGTCAGTCTTCTTTATTCCTCCTTTATTAGCACAGAGAAAGATGACATCTTCCTATTCTTCTCCAGCACCAGTAGAATAGTAATTCCCTGTGTTCTCTGGCTGCATGTAAATGCTCTCTTCCTTTCTAAAAGTCTTATCAATTCCTTCACAAGGTTCAGAACAGCTTCTTATAGTCTGGTGCCCTTAGTTGTATTTAACTAACTCCACTTTTATATTGTGTTTTATTTCCTGTAAGACGCCTTGAGTTGCCGTGAGTGAGTAGGTGGCAATATAAAATTTATTTTTTAAAAATTGTGACTTTCCAGATGTTGTCTGGCCACAGTTCCTCTTATCCTTAGCCATTAAACCTATCCCCTACTCCTGATAAAAGGTAGGATGTTGGAATGTTGCCAGAATTCAAGCATCTTCTTCCAGTGGAGTTTCAAGTTCCTGCTCACTTACCCTTAATTTAAATGCTGGTCCAGTCAAGCAGAAGCCACTCATGAATACGTATTCTATGCAGAGTTCTCTGAAGAACATTTAAAGGGCATTTTTATCCCTGGGAAATGTAGAAGTTTAAATAAACATTCTATGAAATAATGACCTAGCCAGTATGTAGAAAGCTACCGACAAGCAGGCATTAAGCAGCACTTGGTTTTGATTTGTAGCAGTGTTTCTCAATCTCAGCAGCTTTAAATTGCGTGGACTTCAACTCCGAGGATTCCTCAGCCAGCACGCTTGACTAGACCAGTCCACGTATCTTAAAGTTGCTGAGGTTGAGAAACACTAGTTTATATTGTTGCGTGTTGACTTTCCACTTTCCAAGAACCATTTTTGTAGGCAAGGGTAATGGGTCAGATTCTCTTGTTAACTTCAGAGCTATAGCTCCATCTAACTCTTTTGCCTCTGATTAGTAACTAAAGATCATAGCAATACTGCCAACTGCTGATCCTCAAGGGATTAGATCACATTGATATCAATGAGACATAGACGCATTTAGATTTCTTGGAAAATGTTTGCTTCCTTCACTTGACATCCATATTGTTTACTCTCCCTCTTCTCTGCTGGGTGACCTTATTATTTCTCTCTTCCTACTGAGTTGGCATGTCAGCTATACTACCTCTGAGATATGGCCAGTGAAATAAAAAAAATTGATTTACTGGGCCATAGATACTTGACTGATTCTTCTCTCTATTGCTGTGAATGTTTTCTTACAAGGGCACTTTTGTAAGCAAATGCCCATTATCCTGGTGGCCTTGTGGCCCAAATGAATTATGTTTATACTAGCCTTCTCTCTAGCTTGGTAACCATTTCTTTCATCCTCATCAGAGTTAGATTTAGCCCTTGGTCAGGGCTTCTGATAGTAACATTTCTGATCCCAGCTAATTGGTGTGACAATCCTGGATGTTGATTCTAGCTTTCAGGGAAGAGCTGTATACAAACAAATTAGTAAGATTTTTTTTTATTTAGAAAACCATGGAAACTGATTTTGTCTGCACCTCATACTTCAATTAGCTTTATTCTAGTTTACCTAACATAGCTTTCCCAAAGCAATTATACTTGAACCTAGAATTTGATGAAGACACTGAATGTTTCCCTTAGAATGTTCTAGTCCTAAAAAGCTATAATATTCAGGATGACCTAGAAAGGTAGATTGTTTTATATTTTATAGTTCATCTTTTATTTATGTTCATCAAGAGCAAAGCTGTAAACTATTTTCTTATGAAGGCAGATCACCAGAGATTAACAAACTCTAACTAAGCCACTAGATTTGATGGATTTTTCTGCCAATAGTGGCAAAAAAATTATTTTCATCATTGCTTGCAAATAAAAGAGAAATAATGAACATTGTTTTCTGGAAAAGAACGTCTAGTGAGATAGAATGTCCTTGGGACATGCAGTGCTCCTGCGGCTGAGATGACAAATATCTTACATTATTCTATTTTTCAGAATTGCTAAGTCACTCCCACTTCTTGAGCTTCTCCCTATGTCTCTTTGACAGATATTTTAGGTCATATTTATTTGGGAATCCTGCTTCATTATCATTGTGATAATATTTTTTTTTCTAAGTCTGCATAAAGCTCATGGGAAATGTGACTGTAATTTAAAAACAGCAACAAGCCATAATGCCTTTCAGTGGTTGTATTATGCAACAGCTGTGACTTCTTTTTTGTTAGCTGCGGAAAGAGCTTTAGTTGCAAAACCATCCAAATGCTGTGCTGGTTTGTAGTTTATACTTCCAGCTCTTAGGATTGTAAGTAAGAATTAAAGAACTGAGAGTAGCATTTGCTAAAGAAGACATACATGCATTGAGATTTGCTACGATTTGGGAAGCATATTGGTGCTGTTATATCTCCTGCAGAGTTATTCTTTTCTAAACAACATTGTTCTTTTGATGCAGTCAAGTTTCCCCCACCCTCCCAAGCTTTTAAAGTTTTTAGCCCATGCCATTTTGATCTCTTCACTGAACATGGGAAATCCATCTTCAGTTGTACCTGGGATGTCATGTTTAAAATGGGTCATCTGGAAAGTTTACTTGAGAAATTTGGATGAATCATTTTAGCTGCTGGAGAATTTGTAACTGCAGTTTTGGACAGCCAAAGAGACATACAGAAGAGCTTCCTGGGACAGTACGGCACTATTGTAAGTAGAGCAGAGAATTAGGGGTCAAAATGGACCTCAAAGCTCACTGAATGTAGTGATGTTTATTTTAAACTTTGTTAAATCATGTAGTATTTTTTTTAACAAAGTTATATGAAAAGCAAAACATTTGGAGGCTTTGTAAGACCAGCAGATTAGGGAACAGTTGATAATAGTTGTTTCTCAATAAAAGTTTGTAACTTGATACAGCCAAATGTATATTTGCCTCTTAATTGGAAAAAAAGAAAAAAGAGAAAAAAGAAGAATATGAGACTTTGTTCAACTGTTGTTGACAGGACAGAAACGGGTAGGCAGAAAGTGTCTGAAAATTAACTGAGAAACTCCCTTGAGTCTTGATTTACCTCTCTGTCTGGTTTTGTTTCTCCATTTCTTGTTCTTTCCCCTCTCATGTGGATAATTCTCTCCTGCTCTCCTTGCTTTGCTGCTGAAGGTTGAAGAGAAAAATATCTGCTTTTGCGTGTTCCTGTGGGTAAGAATGGTTTTTACACGTGAGTCAAATTTTGTAAATAGGCCTTATTTTATAGGAAACTTAAACAATAGTTACTAACTGGCTTTTTTTCTTGTCCTACTCTTTTCTTATTTTTGGAACATGGATTCCAAATGGTATAATATAATGGTGTACAATGGTACAATTGCACATAAGGAGATGACAGCATATATGGACTGCTTGATGCATACCCACTCATACAGACATACATATACATCCCAACACCAGAGTTTCTGCAGAGAGCTAAGTTTTCACATAATGTGTCCAAAAGAGGATAATTTTCATTTTTAATAAAGATACTTTATATTTTTATAATTATTGTTTTTATATTGCTGTTTTGACCTTTGTATGCCTCCCACAGTCACTTCTTGTGAGATGGGAAGCCATATAAATTTGATAAATAAAATAATTTGTTCCTGGTCAGCTGTGCCTCAAGTCTGGGTTGATTTGTCAGGAGTAAAAGTGCTTGAGTGCTTCTTTCTTTAACTTTGCTTTGCATTTGATTTTACTACTATAATCAAAATTATTTCATATAGACTATCAGCTAGTCTTTACCTTCTCAGGGCCAAGGAACTGTCATGCTAAAATGTATTATTTTGCTTCTGAGTGGCAGCATTGACTTTCTTAAATAGCCTCTGCCTAAAAACTAGGCTAGCTCCTATTTCAGGTGCCTTCTGGAAACAGCTGAAAAAGAAACTTTTCTGAAGAACATCTGGGACCTGATGATTGTGGCTTCTTTTATATGTTTTTAAGATTATTATCACTTCAAGGTTCACTGGGAAAGTTTTAATAGTTGTGTATTTTAAATTGATGGGAGACCAGAAAAGTGGAAGGAAGCCAGATACATGACCTAGTAATCTAGAATCTTTTGTACATTTTAATGCTGGATGGGGATAGCTCCCAACATAAAAGGAGGAATGTTGTCAAAGTTTCTTTCACTTTCAATTACAGCTGTGGCATTTGCTGATTAGAATCTACTTGGCATCTTGGTTCATAAAAGAAAAATATGACGATTCTAGGACATGAAAATGGAAAATCAAGGATGGGCAATGTTTTTGCAGCCAGAAGCTGCATTTTTAGTTATTTTTTCCCTTAGCCTCCAACATGTGGGCAGTATGCTAATGAAACACTAACATCGCCCAGAGAGCAGGCTGGATTTTTTGCCCCCTTTTTGTGTTTGCATTTTGCAGACATGTGGGAATTCCCCACCAATAAAGTAGATGTCTTATAATTATTAGTGTCTCTTCTCTCAAGTTGCACTGAAGGCTGGTAAGTACTAGAAAGAGGAGTTAAAGGCACCCAGCATGATATTTTTAGCACCTGGCAGATAAAATGTGCACAGACAAATAAAACCTACAGATTTTAAAATTCTGTTTTATGCTGATGCATTTGCTGTTTTGCCACTTCAAGCTGTGTGGCTCTACTGTTTTACAGCTCTGAATATAGCGCCTTTGTTTTATTATAAGCTGTTTTGAGACATTTTTCTCCATTGAAAACCAAGTTGTTACAAACTGAGAATAAGTAATATAAAACAAAAGAAACTATCAATTCCCAAGGCAATTTTGAAGACCAAGTTGGGTGTTCTAATCCTCTAAGATTTCAAACCCGGAGAAATGCTTCATATGTATTTTTCCCCCTGCAGCACAAAGAGTCAGTTTGTGCAATTTTAGCTATGAAAAAAGATGTGGAGGAAAGTGATACTTTTCCATTTCCCCATTATCCCCTTTTTAGGGATGGGATGCTGTGAAGTGAAGAGGTCAAGGGACTGATAACATGGGCCTGAGTCAGTTTCTATGTTTTGCAATATCTTTTCTTCTGATAAGGAGGCACTTAAGATCATCCTGAGTTGTCAGGCACACAGTATGGATACTAATGATGACAGGACTGCCTTAATAATGATTTTTAATTTGGGGTATTATTTGTATTTATGCTTTATTCATGGAGATTTATGTATTATCTTGTAGTATTTCAATCTACTTTGAATTCTGTGAAGTATCAGCAGATGCTTGATCTACCGATTCCCATATGAAATCTGATTGTACCCTAAATCGCCATACCCTGCCTCAGCCATGAAAGTCAGCTGGGTGACTTCGGGGCTGTTACGTCCTCTCAGCTCAACCGATGTAGTTGTAGGGAAAATAGGAAGAGGAAAATGTATTGGATATGTTCACTACCTTGGGATTTTGTATAAATAATAAAGGCAGGATACAAATAAACAGTGCTTTTTTTTCTAAAAAAAAAAAAAAGGTGCCGGAACTCACACATGTCATACAACCTGCCTTGCCTACTCTACAAGGTTCCATCCCAAAAAGGTGGTGGAACTCCGTTCTGCGCGTTCTATGAGGAAAAAAAGCCCTGCAAATAAATACAAAATAAAAATAAAATAAAAAATAAATATTTGGAACTGATCGGTAAGGGCAGCAATTTTTGCCCATTAATATCTCATGCATTCCATTCTGTTCTTCAAAGTCTTCAGTTCAGACCAAGATCCAACTGCGACACTTATCTCATTAGATAGTTAAATTGTCACTGTGGCTCCTGAATTGTAATTGGTACAAGATTTCACTTAGAATTCAGTTAGGTGCAGAGAAAATAGGCATCCTACTGTTTTTCCTTCAAGCCAAGAACCAATACTAAGTGCACCATCTACTGGAATATAATGATCATTTCACATTTTTTTTTTCTTTAACTTGATAAGTAGAGATAAGTTATTTTAATTGCTCAAGCATTCTGAGATATGCTTTCATAGCAGCTGTAACTAGCAAGATGGGTAAGAATACTTTTTGGTTGTGAACTCTTGAGGATGGAATTAATTTTAGGTCATACCCAAAACAGATGAGGCACTAAGAAAGGAGAATATATGTAGTTCAGGATTGAAATGAGGGGGTCTTTGATGTTCTCTCAGCTCGGTTGTTTTCTTGTAGACGTTTAATTACCCAAACTAGGTAACATCATCAGTGCATAGGGACATAGCAGGATGAGGCACTTCTTCTGTGTCAGGATGCCAGGTTGTTGTTGCTGCTGCTGTTGTTGTTATTACAGTTGATGGGGGTGGTTTTTGTACTAAAATGCTACTGACACAGAGCCATAAATGTACAGAACACTTTACAGGTTCATAAGAAGAGGGAAGAGAAATACCTGATTTAAAATTCAAGAAGTTGAGAAATAACAGAAAAGGAATCATAAATAGCTTTCTGGATCAGACCCAAAGCCTGTCTAGAGCAGTTTTTATCACCCAAAATATAATGTATACAGGTAGCATAGCACTCTAGAGGGGATATCAGGAAAGCTAAAGTTCAGAATAAGCAGTTGTTGGCAGAGGAATTTCAAAACTGTAGAAATGACTTCATTAAGTATCTTCAAAATGAGGGGAAAAAATAAGTATATCAGCTGTTCAGTGAAGATAGCAAAACAAACATAATAAAAGATAAATTTATTCAGCTTCTATTTTGGTTCAGTGTTGCATCCATTTGGTTCCTGACTTAAGTTTCGTTTCTCCTGAAAAGCTTACCTGCCTGCCTTAGGTTTCGTTTCCTGATTTAAGTTTCATTTCTCCTGTTAAGCCTACCTTGAATTAGTACCTCCTTGACTTAAGTTTCCTGTTCTTTGTGTATGGCAATGGAGAGCCATCCCCCTATTGTCCTTTTGTACACCCNGGTGACCGCCCTTTTTCCCTCCCACAAGGTTCCATCGTGGCTACCCTCATTCTCCTTCCTCCAACTGCTTCCCCTCCTTCCTCTTCTCTCCTTGCTTTACACTGTCCTGTTGAACCTCTCAAACCAATGCTTACCATTTCCCTTAATGGCCGTCCTTTTACAGGCTTGGTTGATACGGGCGCTGACGCTTCCGTCATCCAAACCAAAGAGTGGCCCGCAAGCTGGCCTCTTTCTGATTCTCCTTCTGTCCAAGGGGTCGGTGGAAGCCAAGCCGCACAGGTTAGCACTGAATGGCTTTCTGCTTCTGTCCCTGACACCTCTACTAAAGCCTACCTTAAACCTTTTGTGCTTCCTCTTGCCTTTAATCTGTGGGGTCGAGATTTGCTTTCGCAATTGCATGCTACTTTGCGTATTCCTTGAACTCTGATGGCTATTACTCCTTTGAAACTGTCTCTATTGTCCCCCTCTCCTGTTTGGATTGATCAATGGCCAGTCACGTGGGACAAACTTGTTGCTCTACATGAGCTTGTTGCACAACAACTAACCCTTGGCCATTTAGAGCCCTCTACCAGCCCTTACAATACTCCTATCTTTGTTATCAAAAAGAAAAGTGGCAAATGGCGCCTCCTACAGGATTTACGTGGCGTGAATGCAGTCATCCAACCAATGGGGGCGCTACAGTGTGGTTTACCAAACCCAAATTTAATTCCTCAACTTTTTGATTTAATAGTCATCGACTTAAAAGATTGTTTTTTCTCTATTCCTTTAAATAAAGAGGATCGATCTTTATTTGCATTCACCATTCCTGAATTAAACAACTCCAAACCCACTGCTCGATACCAATGGAAAGTATTGCCACAAGGCATGCTCAATTCCCCTACTATGTGTCAATACTATGTGAATAAAGCTCTTCAGCCATTTCGAGACAAATATTCTACATTCTTAGTGTACCATTACATGGACGACATCTTGGTTGCTGCAGAGGGACCAAAAGGCACTGTGGCTCGTACACTTCCAATACTTACACAGGTCCTTCAAGATGCAGGATTGTACATTGCTCCTGACAAAATTCAAACACATTATCCCTTTCAATATTTGGGACATAAGATGTTGGCTTCCTCCTCTACTCCCGTTTTACCAACTTTAAAATTCCCCACACACCCCACCTTAGTACAATTACAACAATATCTAGGGACCCTTAATTGGGCACGTCCCTATCTTTCCCTTACTACTGAACTTCTTTCTCCATTTTTCCAAGCTTTATCTACATTAAAACAACCTGCTGATTCTCTAACTCTAACTGAACTTCACTATAAAGCTTTACAAAACATCAACTCTGTTCTTCAGGTCACATGGGTTGACCGCATAGTAGCTAATCACCCTTTATCTCTTGCACTCCTGTCCACACCCTCTCAGCTCACTGGTATTTTGATCCAGATACCAGATCACGGCAAACATAACAAACTTCTCATTGTAGAATGGCTACA
>NW_015388118.1:263306-275881 GCF_001527695.2 Protobothrops mucrosquamatus
TGTGTTTCCTGATCTAAAGCAAGGCCCGTTGGTTTAGGCCAACGTACATCACCAGTCCATTCCTCTGGAGAGGAATAAGTTCATCCTGCAGGCGCAGGATCCCGGGATTTTGCGATCCCACAGTTCAGTATTGCTGGAGAAGGCTGTACATGTTCCACATATTTGTTACAATAACTTAACTTTCAACATAGCATTTCACAAAATGCTTCATAACGGCCTTTCAAACTAGTTAAATGTGGACAATAGCATTGTGATTAAGTTTATCCCTTTTCTAGATTGGCAGACCTTTCAGGCACTCATTCATGCCCAGTAGCTTCACTCATTTCACAGAATAAAATCCTTTAGGCTGATTGGTGACATTTCTTGTTTAATTGTCTTGGAATAGGCTCATGAATTTCATTCAGAGAGCTAAGGCACTACTTTTCGATTTTCTCTCAGATCTGTATGAAGTTTATTGCAGAGAATTATCGACTCCTGCTGATTCAGGATAGCATAAACTACCAATCTAACTGCTGTACTGTTATTTGCCCAAAGGGATGCAGAACATTTTGCAACCCAGAAGCTTTAAGTATTTGCATTTTTGTTGAAATAGGCTAGTGTGCTCCCCTTTCCCACCCAGCACTCTTTTTCTCAAATAGCCAAAAGTTTCTTGGGAAGATTATGTCTTGCTGTTTGTTTCCAGCTTCAAATAATCAGAACTTTGTTACTGTGGACCATGCTTTGCATACAGTAATCTTTCTTTCTGTTATATTGTTACCTTTAACTCTGAATTATGTACTATTTTAATTTCACCACGTTTCTCTGCAGCAACAGCCACAAGTCCCCCAGTAAGGTTCATGGCTTAGTGGTATATAATGGACCTCAGTCTCCCACCTCCTGGTCCGAATTAGCTGCTATACTAAATTGGCTTCTTACTTCAGTACAAGCTGAGTGAGATGAAGCTGGGAGGGAGCACATTCAGTCTATTCCCATTGTCACTGATATCTGTTGCATAGCTCTTAACAGTTGGAAATGTTTATGGGTAGTAGCCATTCCTTTCCTAGAAACGGATAGGTAATGTTGAGGTATAGCTGAAGGAATGGCAAGTGAAGGGAGAGCCTTCAGGAGAATAGTTAAAATTTATGATTATATTGTTTGAAAAAAATTAGGCCTACTGGATGATGGTTGCACATAAAGACAATTGGCTGCCTTTGTTTCTATCCTAGTTCTGTGAGAAACCTCTATAGCCCCAGCACTGTATTGAACTAGTTATCAAATGTTTTGCAAAGCTTTGTCTCATGCAAGTGATACTGCATCCAGGAGGGAATCCATATTTTGTTAAACACTATCTGCAAGAATCAAAATTCTATGGCATATAGAAGGAAAGAGAGTAACTCATATGAACTACCATGTAACAATGAATAAAGATTTCACCTTTAGCTTTATGAGAGTTACTGGGTTAAATTCTTGCAAATATTACTCTCAATATAATGCATTCAATCTGTTGTGTTTTAGTGATTGATTATTGTAATTATTAGTAGCTGATTAGTATTAGTGCTCCTTTTTATTCTCTTTCTCCCATGGTTTGCACGCAAGGAAACCCAAACAAGCAAGCAAAGATTATACTGATTAGGGACTGGAAGTTTCCATCAGTTCCAAAGAAGTTTCAAAAGAATTAGATGGTAGAGTGCAACTAGTCCAGTTAAGTACCTTCTTCAAAAAAGAGTTCCACTCTGAAGGAAAATTGGCTCTCTCCTGGTATTGGAATAAGATGAGCCCCTTAGTAATCAAATAATATAATGATTGTTGCAGATATTTTACATTTATTCTTATACCTTGTTTTTCTCCGGGCAAGGGTTTTCTATTCTGAAAGAAATGTGCCCCCCCCCCCGGAATATTGGTATAGCAGTAGGCTTGAAAGTTTGAATAAATGAGTCAAAATAAATGCTAGAAATTTATTTTATTTTCTTCTTTTCTTTCCCCCTATGGTACTTATGCAAAGTTCTGATTGGCTGATAGTTACTTTCAGGCTTTATATTTGCAAACATGCCCGTGAATCTATGATCCTTGCATCCTGATGATCAAAATAGTCAGAATACCTTGGATCAGTTTCAGATGTGTTTTAAAATAAAATTAGAGATGTTGAAAAGCAGAGAGCTGTTTGTCTGAAAGTACCTTAGATAAACTGGCTGAAGATTGTAGTGTGTTTATTCACACTCATTCACTAATACTTAAACATAGTTTTGTAACTACACCAAACTCAAACAAAATGCTTGTAGACAAAGCCACCTACCGCCATGTGATGATATGGATGTTTTTCATATGATAGTATTTTCCTTTGGATTAAATTTTATTTCTTTTATCTTTTTTTAGGAGGATTGGCTTCCTCTCACTTCTATGATTATGGTAGTTCCAAGACATCAGACAGAAGCAATGGCTCCCTCTACACCTCTCTGTTTTCTGATGAACTCTATACAGCACCTCAAGATTCCTCTTATTTCACCGGAAATCTTTCCAGGGAGGACAGTCATGTTACCCCTTCAGAGAGCACTGAGGGAATTCATGCCCAAGGTGGGCTGTTTAGCTCTGATTCAGGAATAGAGATGACCCCAGCAGAATCCACTGATGTCAACAAGATTTTAGCTGATCCAGTGGAACAGATGAAATCGGAATCCTACAAGTACATGGACATCAGTAGATCAGAAGAGATTAAATACCAAGAGAGCTGTGACACAGTCAAGGAAGATGTGAGTCCTTTCAGCTTGATTAATAAAGGCATGGAGGACAAGATTGGAGCAAAAGGGACATCATTTGGTGAAAAACATGAGACTAAAGAGGGCTCGTCTTTTCTACTGGACCACCAGTATAGCCCCTCAGAAACATCACAAGTCAAGATTACACTGACAGAGATAGAAACTATGGAGGTGCCTGTATCAAAGGAGAAAACTCCTGAAAAACAAGAAGCTGGTCTCAAACCAAGCCATGAAATAGTTCCTACAGTGACAGTATCTGAGCCAGAAGATGACAGCCCAGGCTCAATTACACCACCTTCTTCAGGAACAGGTAAAAAATTATTACATAGCAAAGTACAATCAAAAATAATTTAGGGGGATGAGGAAGATTTGCAGATAACATACACTAAAAAACCCTCCCTTTTTACAACCCTTAATTTGGGGTAGAGTCAGGCTGACTGGATGGAATTGAGCATTTACTGGCCAGATGCCCTTCTTGATGCCACACAAAGTTCTCAGCAGATATTTTTTCTTTGTGCCCTTCAGATAACATACACTAATAACTGCAATTAAACTTTCCCCAATAAGAGTACTTTACAGGTGGATGGAATGTAACTCCTAAATTCTTAGTTATGGCCATGTTGGTTGGAGAATTCTAGGTATTGAAGACACACATCTGGGGGTTACCGAAATAATTCATAAATTATACATTGCTCCCTATGACATAGAGAAACCTCAATCCACAGCAACACCCACCATTTTGTGCATCCTGCAGATGCCCTGGGTAGTATAGGGGAAAGGATGGTTGGAAACCCACAACCACTTCCTTCCATTAAAGTACCCAATGTTATATTCTGTGAGGGCTACATTGCCATAGTACAATAAAGATAGGTAGTACTGGCGGTGCTTTTAGTATCTAAATCTTTTTCTCTGAATTTAAGGGCATTGTTATGTAGAAAAGCTCTATGCCAGGGATATTCAACCTTGGCAACTTTAAGACTTGGGGACTTCAACTCCCAGAATTCCCCAGCTGGCCAGCTTTAACTCTGGCTTATTAAGCAGCAGTGGAGATCTTTTTCTCCACTGGTTTGAAAAGATGGTGCAGCTCCAGAAATCTTTAAAAGGGGAAGTAAAATTAAAACCAAAATCTGTCTCAAGGGAAGATTCCAAGCACATCTAATGATGGGTTGTGGAATTGTTTTGTCCCCTTTGGCCATTTAGATCCATGGACAATTTTTTCCTACAAAAGTTAGCCATCCTTATATAGCTTTAGGAAACAAGAAAGGGGAAGTAATTGGCAACTGCCCACAAAGTTGATACATTTATTTCATGGAATATGAAATATTCACTTATATACAATATCACACTAAGCACCAAATCCTATACTCAAGAAAAAGAGAGATATGTTTTGTTATGTATCACATACACAAATCACAGTCCCATTTTACACCAGCCCTCCCCACCTTAAAAGCTTTTATGAGTCATGCCACCTGTACTCTGTTTTCAGCAATATGTTTTCACACATTAAAACACCTACTTTTATATTTTGTACGAACCATGTATTTTTTAAAACTTCTTTATTACTTGCAAATTGTTAGCAGTAAAGTCATGTCTTCTTATGAGGAGAAACTTCAGCACCAGACATGAAAAATCTAGAAATAATACAGAAAGCCCATTGTGTTTGCTTTAGAGCTTGAAGGTTGGGAGGTACTGTACATGCATAAGTACATTATGTGATTGCTTCCTGAAGAGATAAAATTGGATTTTTGCTAACCAGAATTGTTATCCTTCTCTTTCCCTCATTTTTTTGTTTCTCTTTCATTACGTTCATTCTTCTTTCCTAACTTTGAACATTCTCCTTGAAATTCCAGAACCATCTGGTTCTGAGTCTCAAGGTAAGGGCAGCCTTTCTGAAGATGAACTTATTAATGCCATTAAAGAAGCAAAGGGCTTCCCATTTAAGCATCCTGAAGGCCATGGACCACAAACTGTTGTACCAGAAAAACAAGATAAGAAAAACAAGTTGACAGAATTTCCAGCAGGAAGTGCTCCCTTGGATAATGAAGCAAGCAGTGCTGAATCTGGTGATTCTGAAATAGAATTGGTGTCAGAAGACCCCCTAGCTGCCGAAGAAGTTCTCCATTCCAACTACATGACCTTCAGTCATGGTGGAGGTCCTCCACCTTCCCCAGCCTCTCCTTCAATACAGTATAGCATCCTGAGGGAAGAACGTGAAGCTGAACTGGACAGTGAGCTCATAATTGAATCATGTGATGCTTCGTCAGCCTCTGAGGAGAGCCCTAAGCGGGAGCATGACTCTCCCTTAATGAAACCAATTATTATGGACATTATCCAAGAAGAAAATCACACTAGGAATGAAGGCACCAGGGCTTCGGATTACAATTTAAGTGGCTCCAAGGAAAGCAGAATGAACAGGGAAAATCTAGCAGATTCAGCCTCCTACTTGAAGTGTTCCTTTCCCACATCTAAAGTGCATGTTGATACCATGTCTTCATCTACCATCAGTAGTGAAGATATAAAGGACAAAGTAGCTCAGAAGAAATCAGTTGAAGTGGCAGCGACTGCTTCTGGAAACAAATCACCATCCAAGGATTCATTGACAAGAAGCCCCTGGCCTTCACCACCACTGCCATTTTTAAATAAGCAAAAAGGTAATGCTGTCTAATTTTACTGCCAAAAATATGGGCACTTGGTTATCTATGAGAATAGATGATGAAAACACTGCTGATCTGGAAGAATCAGGAACAGCAAGGGTCTGCCTCCTCATAGATAGGATTTCAAAGTAAACCATTTATCGGGGGTGGGGAGCAGGAATATTGTTAAGAGTTGATTAAGACATGGGGTGAATATTGAAAATGGCTATTTGTGATGCAGTTGTTGCACAAGTTCAATTTATTGTGGCTTTGGTAACATGAAACATTACAATAACAGTTTGGTTTTATGCAAGTGAAAATATCTTCAGTCACCACATTTGCAAGAAACTCACTTTCAGAAAATTAATGTTATTGGGGAACTTAATATGCAACAGAATGATTATCTCCACTAATTAAAAATTCAATTCACATCTTATTTTGCCCCTCTCTCTCCATTAGTTAGTTCAAGGAGATTTACTGTTTGTTTAAAAGTTAGGTATTTGAAGAGGTTTAATAATTTAAATATATTGAATAGAAAAAAAAATACAATGTAAAGAAGGGATAGAAGAATGAACAACCTTATTACAGAGAGAAAGAGAGAGAGTAATTATCTTTAATCAGCATTCCTAATGGCCAATAAAAATAAACATTTAAGCATTCAAGTTTTTGTATAAAAGAGATAGATTGAATTATATTTTATTTAGATCTGGACCATAGAACAGACCCATCTAGGACTATAACAGTGGAATATAGGTAACACACGTAGATGATGTAGACCAGAGGTCCCCAACCCCCGGGCTGCAGCTAGTTTGGAACCGGGACGCATAAGCGGTGGGCAAGAGCATGAAGCTTGACTTACATGAGCAGCGGGCACCGGCGGTCACATGCAAAGCTTGACTCCCATGAGTGGCGGGCAACTTGCACTTGTGTATGAACCTCCATTTTTTGTGAGCAGCAGGTGCATGCCCCTGCCGCTCACAAAAATGGAGCTGTGCACGCTCACGCTCACACACCTACCACTCACACAGAACCATCCCCTCTCCTGCACCACGCCAGGCCACCAAGCCAGAAAGGTTGGGGACTGCTGATGTAGACCCTTATATCAATTACTGGATTTTACTTGAGAAATACACATTCAATCTGCATAATTCAAAAGTTTCATGCATTATGGGAGACGTCAAAGAAGCGAGAGCACAAAGTGATTTATACAGCAAAGAATGGGGGGAAACAAGATTGTGGTACATCCTAATACCTCTCTCAATGGAAAAGAAGGCAAAAAAAGTTTTTCCCACCAGTCCCCATGAACTCTACTTGCTAAATTCAAGATAAGGCTACCTTTATAAAAAAAATAAATGTTCCTGTACTCACACAAAAGGAATGTGAGGGAAGATTGAATGTTAATGTATGGCAAGCACAATGAACAGCTGTGTTTTCAGATTTTTTTTAATGAAGAGGATCAGAGGCAGGTAATTTGAGAAAAATGTCTACAGGTGATTATATTAAATTTCCATATTGCTTCATCTTCATCTGTTGCATTGTAAATGGATATAGAATCCATCATGTTAAATTTACATCCATGAGCACCTACTTTCACTTCTCAGGCTCCAAAGTGGCAGCATGATATATGTGCTTAAATTATTTGTAAATCAGGTGTACACAGTAAATGAAAAATTACAGAGATGACTTCTGAAAAGATCCCAAATGATCAAGTTTGTAGAGACTAACATAAAATGCTATGAGACTGGGTTTGATGTAATGGTTAAGGCATTAGGGTCCAAATCAGGAGATTGTGGGTTCTAGTTCTACCTTAGTCATGAAGCCAACTGGGTGACCTTGGACCAGTCATACACTCACTCATCCCTAGAAAGAAGGAGACAATGGCAAATTACTTTTGAACATTTTATCAGGAAATCTGCAGGAAATTGTCTAGGTAGTTGCCAGAAGTTAATGGTGACTTGAAAGTACCCACTATTCCAAACTGTTTGTCTTCATACGAATGCCTCTTGTATCATCTCCGCCCCCCCCCCCCCAAAAAAAAGGAAAGCAGGCCAGACTTGATAAGTGCTTTGATGGGAGACCAGCAGAATTTGCTATAGTTGTAGGTTAATTGAAAGCCTAGCAAAAACAATGAGAAAGCATTTCCATGTTGTTCCAATCTCCATATGAGGTCAAAATTAATTCCAGAGTGATTTTACTTATCTGAATACCCTGTTTGTTATTATTTTTGCTGATACATATCCTAGAATGGAGGGAAGGCACTTCCAGAAAGGAGCCTCTACTGGCATTAACAGAGACATATTGTGGAACCACCGTATTTTGTCATTTCCTTCTTAATTTTATCTGGAAAACAAATGATAGAAGAAACTGTGGGGAAAGACAAGGATTCAGATGGAAGGCTAAGTTCTCAGGACACCATAAAATAAATGTATTTATTTGTTTCATTTACTATATATGGCTGCCCATCTCACAAAAGCAACTCTGGATAGCTTACAATTAGAAGAATAAAAAATAAAGCATAACAAATTCCCATAACAGAATAACAGGTAATCCATTGCATATTCCATTCAAGATCTTTCATTTCTGAATGTACTTATCCCACCCTCTGGCCCAATAGGGAAGAACCCTGGTCCTAATGGAAGGCCACTCAGGTCAGGACCATCTGAATATCAGAGGGAATGTTATTCGCTAGGGCAGCTGCCATGATAGAAAAAATGTGCCTCCTAGATGACCCCTGTTCACATTTTATAGAAGGGACCCAGAGCAAGCTCACTCTGCCAGATCTAATGGGACAAGTAGAGATTAATGGAAACATTCCTGCAAATAAATTAGTCCTGTACTATGAAGGGGTTTATAAATGGTAGCACCTTGAACTAAACTTGGAAGTTTAAAGGAAATCAGGGCAGCTTGCTTACTTGTAATAATGTTCATCAATAAGTATGTGCCACAGCATTCTGGATCAATTGCTGCTTCCAAGTAGTTTCCATGTATGGTGTGACCAAGACATGAATGACCATGACCACGTCTCCTGATTCAGGAAATGACACATTTGGTACATAAGACTGTCCTAGCCAGAACTGTCACCTGTTTTTCCAGCAGAAGCCAAGAGGACCCACAATTGTATGCCAGTTCTGTCTGAGTGAATGCAATTTAGGAGTGGCTCCTAAATCTGGAGACCATAAGCCTAGAGCCACGTGATTTTACTTGGATTCAGCCAATCCCTGTTCTTCCCTGTCTGCACCTTCATAACTTCTAGGTACTGGAAAGAACCAAGATAGCATTACTTGATCAGCATAGAATGGAGATGAATAATTGGGTAATATCAATATTGATGATACTTGACCAGGGGTTTCCTCACCCCAGCAGTTTCATGTTGTTGTTAAATAGGAATGGAGAGAGAATAGAGCCCTGAGGTATGGATTTGGAGCTAGATCTGTCTAACTGTATCAATCAAATGAATTGCCACCATGATTCAGGGGATAGTTCCAAGGACAAACAAACAAGCAAGCCATCGGTAATAGAAAATAATAAATGAAGTCCTTTGGGAAATCTAACATATTTTCCAGAGCTTTCCCTGATGTTTGGCAAGATTTCCTTTGTACGCTTATTTTGAAATGTAGCCAAGATATAATCTAACCTGTGTCTTCATAGAAAAAATATCTGTTGGAAACTCTTACCAATAATTACTGCTTAATGTTGTTCATTAGTCAGAATATAATAATTGCTATAATTTCTTCCTTTTAAAAAATCCTATATTTTCTCTGATGAGAAATGTGAAGTAATCATGGCTCTTCTCCAGTTTGTCATGGTGTACTACCTTGGCAATAATGCCTATAATTCTTTGATAGTAATCAGCCATGACAAAGTGACAGAAAAACAATTACTGTAACTCAAAATTAATTATTTTCCACAGATAATATAAATGACAAATTATGGTGTTTTCACAACGCAGGCAGAAAGGTTGTTATCCTATTACTGGTTAATATAGAGATTTTCAAACAGAAATTCACTACTGCTGCTGATAAAGCAATTAAATGAGATACCTGATGGCTTTTGGGGTGCAGCTCTGCAGATAACCAGCTATGAAGACCTGTTTGTGAAGTAGAACTACAGGGATTAGAGGAGATTGTTTCTAGTGAACCAGCCTCCCTGCTGCCTAGTAACCTCCTTATCTTCTCTATTGAATCTGTGGCTGGTACTGAGTACTTATGCTACAGTCTGCATCCATCTTGGACCTCCTTGATCTTTCAGTAGCTCTCAGTACCATAACTTGTGGCATTCTTCTGGTCTGGTTCAGGGAATTAAGAACAAGAGGCACAGTACTGTGTTGATTCTCCTACTTTTTCTATGGCTGGTTCCAGTGAGCTTTGGTAACGGGAGAGATCAAACCCAAGGCCCTACATCCTCTACTGTCTCTAGGAAGCTACTGAATGAGATTATCCATTGACATACTATGAGGTATAATCAGTATTCTGATGATACCCAAATGTACACCTTTGCCTTGAGTTAACCAAAGGATGCCACCAAGGTTCTTTCCCATCTCAACCCCGACAAGGCCAAATGGTTATGGATTTTAAACTTTTGGACCAGGAGTCTTTCTATCCTTAACTGAGTTGCCCGCCCCTATGCAAAGTTAGAGTGAAAACTAGAGACACTCTTAGACTCATGGCTCTTGCTCAGGAAGCAGGTAGCTGCCATGGCTAGGAAGACCTTCAGACAGGTACATCTTGCATGCTAATTATATTTATTTTTTAATTGGGGGGGGAGCTCTACTTACAATAATTCATGCCTTAATGACCTCCCATTTAGATTACTCTAATGCTCATTGCCTAGAATTATGCTTGAAGGGGGTTCAGGAATTGCAACCAGAATGCAGCAGCATAGCAGTTTTGGGCCTTTCAAAATAGATTCCTTATAACGCCATTCCTCTATGAGCTTTGCTGGCTTCACTACACAGTTCAAAATGATGGTTTATCGTCTGTAAAGTCTCATATGTATAAGTCCCACATAACAATATTAGATGTTGTTCCAATCACCACTTTAAACCTGTTCTTTGAAAGTCAAGATTTTGGTAAGATGAACAACATTATTAGCCAAGTGATGGGAAATTAGTATTAATATTATGGTTAATTGCACAGTAAATCAGATGTTGGCATTTTTGTCTATTTAT
The DNA here is from genome assembly GCF_001527695.2 of Protobothrops mucrosquamatus. Classification (NCBI taxonomy): domain Eukaryota; kingdom Metazoa; phylum Chordata; class Lepidosauria; order Squamata; family Viperidae; genus Protobothrops; species Protobothrops mucrosquamatus. The sequence continues at coordinate 273,839 of NW_015388118.1, forward strand.
TCAGTCCTTCCTATGGACCCGAGATAGGCAGTTTTTGTTGTTTGATGGTGTTGAAGAATGTATGCTGTTTCAAGTAAAGCTGCCTTTACATTCGACCCATAGTGATTTTATCAATGTCAATAGTATTCAAGTGATATTCCATATGTTTTGAGATTGCACCCAAGGCATTATTACTAATGATACTATCTTTGCTTTCTTTTGCCATAGGTGTTCTATTTATATTTGCAAGTCTTTGTATTTTGTGATTTTCTCCAGTTCTTTCTCTTCTCTTCTGTCTGCAGTTATTGCCACATTTACTATCTAGACTTTTTGTCTTTCTTAGCAACAATGGTTAAGTCTGGTGTGTTATGTGGCAGGTGCATGTCTGTTTAAATTCTAAAGTTCCAGAGCACTTTACTTTTACTTTTCTATTACCTGTCTATTTTATGACTCCATCAGTTTTTGCTTGCAGGCAAATGGTATTTCTTGCAAATCTTCCAATGCACCATTGTTGCTATTTTGTCATACTGTTTATAGTCAGTCTATGCAATCTTCTTCAATCTGTGCATTTCAATTCCATTAGTGTTCATGGTTTTACCCTGATTTATTGCTACTGTAACATATTTCTCTAAGCCAAATTCCATTGCTACATCGGTGCTAAAAATTCTTATGGTATTTGTTAATGACTGGATTTTGATTTCCAATTTTCCATAAAGCTTCCGAACATCCATATAAAGCAAATGTGAGATTTTATTAGCATTTTTTGCCGTTATGTTGCCAAAATTGCTTTCTTCAAAATTACTGAAAGTAGGAAGATAGATATGACAAATAATAAGGGTGATAATGACTCACTATAGAAGATGCCTTTCTTAATATTCACAAGCCCATATTTTTCATTTCCACCAATTCTTCCACTAATTCATTATTTTTCTACAAACGTTCTAATATTTTTACTGATTCCAGTTGTTTCCATACATTTGATGATCCGTCTTTGTGGTAATAAATCAAATCAAACATTCATAAGAACTGGCAATCAAACCTCAATAGCAATGTATTGAGGAAATATATAAACAAGAAAATTCTAGATTCCTTCAAGGAGGATCAGAAATCACCCTGATTAGATTAAAAACCAGATTTTTAAAGCTCTTCTAAAGGACATCAGAAACTGGGCCAAATGGATATTGAAGGGGATGGAATTCCAAGGTGTATCAAAAATAGATCAGCCAGAAAAATGGCAAGAAAATGGTAAGTGAGCACCTGTCCAGCCTAGACGAGTTGAAATCGCCAGGACCAGATGGATTACACCCCAAGGTTCTCAAGGAACTGGCAAATGTGATCTCTGAACCACTGAACTATATTTTTCAACTATATTTTCAAAGATCCTGGAGCACAGGGGAACTACCAGAGGACTGGAAAAGAGCTGATGTAGTTCCCATCCTCAAAAAAGGAAAAAAAATGGACCCAGGAAATTACAGACCTATCAGCCTGACCTCAATACCTGGGAAGATCCTGGAAAAGACAATCAAACAACGAATCAATGAACACCTAGAGGCAAACAAAGTCATTACTAAAAGCCAACATGGGTTTGTCAAAAATAGATCATGCCAGACAAATCTTATTGCATTCTTTGACCAAGTGACAAAATTAGTGGATGACAGGAATGCTGTGGACATAATTTACTTGGACTTCAGTAAGGCATTTGATAAAGTAGATCACAACCTACTACTTGACGAGATAGAAAAATGTGGTGTAGACAGCATCACTACCAGATGGATCCGTAGCTGGCTGACTGGCCATACTCAGCGAGTAGTCCTCAATGGAACCGCATCTACATGGAGGGAAGTGTGTAGTGGGGTGCCCCAGGACTCTGTTCTGGGCCCAGTGCTCTTCAACATCTTCATCAACGATTTGGACGAGGGGATAGATGGGGAACTCATCAAATTTGCAGACGACACCAAGCTGGCAGGAATAGCCAACACTCCAGAAGACAGGCTTAAGATACAGAAGGATCTGGACAGACTTGAACACTGGGCACTATCTAACAAAATGAAATTCAATGGTGAA
>NW_015388118.1:276226-291454 GCF_001527695.2 Protobothrops mucrosquamatus
TAGAAAGAGTACAGAGAAGAGCAACAAAGATGATTAGGGGACTGGAGGCTAAAGCATATAAGGAACGGCTGCTGGAATTGGGTATGTCTAGTTTAATGAAGAGAAGGACGAGGGGGGACATGATAGCAGTGTTCCAATATCTCAGGGGCTGCCATAAAGAAGAGGGAGTCAAGCTATTTTCCAAAGCACCTGGAGGCAGAACAAGAAGCAATGGATGGAAACTAATCAAGGAGAGAAGCAATCTAGAACTAAGGAGAAACTTCCTGACAGAACAATTAACCAGTGGAACAACCTGCCTCCAGAAGCGGTGAATGCTCCAACACTGGAAGTTTTTAAGAAGAGACTGGACAGCCTTTTGTCTGAAATGGTATAGGGTTTCCTGCCTGAGCAGGGGGTTGGACTAGATGACCTTCAAGGTCCCTTCCAACTTTACTATTATTATTATATTATTATATTATGATTAGGCAGTAGATCTTCCACTACCTTCCTCCCCAACAGGAATAGAATAATCTCAAAGAGGATCACTGGGCCTTTTTTATTTAATTTTATTCATGAGTTGGTTTGAACAAATCTATTTCTAATTTTAGAAGGAGAGACTATCACATGTATTATTTATTTATTTTTGCTCTATTACAAGACTATTATTTATTTATTTATGCAATTTCTATGCTGCTCTGGTCCCAAAAAATCTCTGACCATAAATAATGCAAGCCTAAAATAGAATATATATATATATTTAAAAAACTGTATCACCCAGTTTCCTAGTTATATATTGATTTATTTAGATTTAAAAGGGCACTCAACTCCCAATTGACTTTGGGTGACTTACATAATTAAAGGGAAGGAAAACAATGAACAATAAAAGAATGAGTGAACCTAAACAGAACAAGTTGCATGACAAACAATGCACATGGAGCTGAACAATAGATGACATCACTTGATAGAATGGGCCTGGAGTATCCCCACTCATCCCAAATCATATTGGAAAGGCAGAAACCATTGCTCAAGTAATCAGTCAAAATGGCAGCTGCAACCATGTGTTCAAAATCACTTTTAAAAAAAAATTTCCGGTGGTGTATGTTTGTGACTTTTTTTTAACCTTTCCTGTAAGGAAAACACCAACAAGTGCCACCATTTCCAAAGACTTTCTAGAAAAGGCAAGAATTGGCTTCTTTCTGAGTGCCAACATGATTGGTGTGCATCTCACCTTGGATGGAGCACTGTTGAAATGAAAGAAGCAGCAAAAGAAAGTTTCTGACATACTGGGTTGAGTTAGCCTAGGGAACCTGTGGTCCTCCATAAATTGTGGAATTACAAATTCCAGCAATCTTTACCATTGCCCATGCTGGCTGATAGGATTTCCGATTTAGCAATACAATATCTGAAGGGCCTCCCTCATTTTGTTGTAATTCAGAGTATATCAGGAGCACTCAGGGGTATCCACAGAAAGGGGTTGAGATGGCAACCATAAATGTGTGGTCAAAACCCTACCCTTTCTTATGTGCATCAATATAGTTGTGGTCACCATCTTGATTTTAGATCCCTTCCTGTGGCCAGCCCTGCCTTATTGCAAAAATGCTGCTGTGATCTTCCAGCCATCATATGGTGCCTGTCACCCTATGCTTATTTTGCTTTTTTTTTTTTTTCCTGGGCAAGTAGGCATCTGCCATTTTTATTTATTTTCTAAGAATGCCATATGGAGCCCACATGGGGCAGTACAATTGTTGAAAATAAAGATGGTTTTTCAGGCTGATGCTTTCTTCAGAATCATGCTGACTTTTTATTTTATTTAATTAAAAAGAAATGGTTGGTATTCCCTTGGTGTTAGGGATTTTGAAATTATGAATTAAGGAAGAGGCAAAGTCAAAGGAATTAGAACTGATGGTTAATCGAAAATATTTACAAATAATTGTATCTCAAATGAAGCTTTTGTTGTACAATTGTCCTATTACAAAACCCAGGACTTTACAAGCAGAACTAAATATTGTAATATGATGTTTGGAAATTTCTTGTCTTTTCTTCGTCTTTTTCTCTTTGTTTTTTGTCTTTTTTTTCTTTATGCATAAATGAATACATTCACACTGCCTATTAACTGATAATTTTAGAAGCACCCTTAATGTAGATTATGCTTAGGCATTGAAATCATGGTTCCCACATATTTATTATTAAGTGTTTGTAATCTGGCTTGTTTAATACACACACACACATACCTGATACCAATTAGGCAGTTACAGGGCTGTCTATTGGCACTCCGATTCTTGGCTTTTAAATAAACCACATTAAATTCAGATTACAGATAAAACTGAAAGCAGGATACAAAATATAGTATCTTTAATATAGTCATTTCAGAAGTGAGCTTGACAGAAAGTGCTGCTGTTGCTGCAGTTTATCATTTTTCTTTCTTGCCCATATACATTTCATTGTGATTTTATTTTTAATTCCTCTGAATTCCCAACAAACAAATCACAACAAATGATAATAGCATACATATAAATCTACACCCATATTAAACAGGTTAAACCCAACATAAACTCCCATGAGTAGTATAGAGGAACATTCATGAATTCCATGAATTTTACTTCTTCAAAATCTGAATCATTTTTTCTTAGACAACAAGATTCTCTACTTAGGATACCTTGCTATGTAAGAGGCAGCTATGAAAAATATATTGCTGAATTATTATTTGCTTTTTTTCGATTGACTATCAGTATTAATAATAAATGAATATTTGAAGTATTTATTTCTTTTACTATCAAATGAACTATAAACTGAAGTCTAAAGAACGTGCTTCACAGTAAAGAGAACCTTAAAATACCTTGATATCTGGTGATAATTCTGGGGAGGCCCAATATCTAATTTACTCACACAGGTAGTCCTTGTCTTACAACCACTCGTTTAGCAACCATTTGAAGTTACAGCGGCACTGCAAAAAGTGACTAACAACTGGTCCTGCCACTTACAACCCCATTGCAGCATCCCCACGGTCACATGAACAAAATTTGGGCACTTGGCAACCAGCATGTATTTATGGCAGATGTAGCATCCCAGATCACGTGATCACCATTTGTAACTTTCTAGGCCGGACAAGCAAAGTCAAGGGAGGAAGTTGAATTTGCTTAACAACTGTGTGATTCACTTAACAACTGCAATGATTTGCTTACCAACCATGGGCAAAAAGTGGTAAAATCAGGCACAGCTCATTTAACTACCGCCTTGCTTAGCAGTGGAAATTCTGGTACCAACTGTAGTCTTAAGTCAAGGACTACCTGTACTGAAGTTCTACATACATGGGACTGAATTAGATCTAACAGCTAAATCCTGGTTTGCCATTAAATACAACATGAGATGAAAATGGAAAGATTGTTCAACTGGAAGAGCCCAGTACTTCGGACATTTAACACAGCAGACAGAAATTCAATACATGCATCTTTTCCCCAGAATTGAGATAGGAATGCTGCATCCAATAAGTAAACATCTGTATCAAGCAACGGTTGAAAGCATCACTCTCCTTCAGATTGCAAAAAAAAAAACCCAACTGTGTCTACCTGAATTTTGCTGATCAGTCTGTAAACAAAAACACCACAACATACCACACAGCACAAACAAACTGTAATTAGAAAAGGACACTGGTTTGTATTCATCCTGTTTTTTTGAGAAAGTTTCTATTTTTAAACTGTTTGTTTGAATCATGAAAATATTGTTCTCTTTTACCTTCCACTACCAAAGATTTTCAGGGAGAGGGGAAAAAGAAAATTAATTTGGTAAAAGCAACAATATCGGAGTGTTTGAATTTTTCCTCTGGTTTAAAAGTGTACACGGAATAGTTGCTCAATTCCAAATGTATAATCTGGAATTTAGAGGGATGAGGAATGTGATTTGATTATTACACTGTTAAAATTAGATCTGCCATCCCACTCTCTATACATATTTTGGTATAAGCTTGAATAATGGAATACGGTGAGCAAAGTCTCTTACCCCTTGGAGAAGGGTATCCTTTTTACTTTTTGCAAAGCCCAGATTTACCTTTCTCCTGTAAAATCGTGCCTTTGCTGCCACAAGATTGTCATGTTGCTATGGAGAAACAAAATGCTGCAGCATCATAGTCAGCTTTATTTTAGAGATTGCCCAAGAGATAAATTTATTTGGAGTGGCTTTTTTTTCTGCAGTGATGTAGAACCCCTTTCCTGTTAAATAAAAAAAAAAAGTGGATGGGTTAGCACGTATTGCTAGAATATTTGATCAGTGCCAGAGGCTGACTTGTTCAGCTACTTGTTTCTAAGCATGACACCAAAACTCAAATGGAGTCTGAAGTCAGGATCTGTTAGTTTAATTTCGTACTGCCATGTGCTGTGAGTGCTGCTACATTTTGCCCCAACCACCTCCATCTGGCTTATTTCTTTATCATCTCCTAATAACCATAGCAAAAAGGAACACCCAATTTCCCAAAAAAGGTATTTAGAATCTCTTCCTTCAGAAGGAGTCCTTTTCTCGTACATTGTTGTAGTAGACCAGTATTAGACCATGCCAGCTGGGGAATTCTGGGAATTGAAGGCCACCCATTTTCAAACTGCCAAACTGTGAGTAGAATATAAGGGTAGCCATAAGTCCTGCTTTAACAGAGATCAGCTCTCAGTTTTAGAAATCTATCAGAGGACAGTCTTGTAGCTGTCCCATCCAATTCCAGTTTATAAAGTAGGTAGACCAGGCCCATCAATATACTATGAATATTTATCTTCTAAATCAGCAAACTGAGTAGAGAGATACATGCTATTGGTATACAGACCTTTTTGTTTTGAAAGTGAAACTGTAACATTTTCTGTTGCTAGGGTAAGACAGCTGTCTCAATTGAGAAACCACACATTTTAAAAAATTCCCAGATGCTCAAAATAACTATTCTGTATTTGAGACGGTAATTTTTCACACAAAACAGAACATTTTGTAGGTCAGCACTCAAAAGATAGCTGTGTCTTCTCTTCAATATGCATTCTCCCGATGCAGCCTGACCAATGAAAAATCTAGAGTTGTGGGTGTGATTTGGATGCTGTGCCTCTATTGTTTTTATCTTTAAGCAGCATTTTTGGTGCTAAAGGCAGAAAGGTCAGTCCAAAAGCAACACAGGAATCTGAAGATGCATCATTATAGTCCTCACTCTCAAATTCTTTCAAAAACCTGCTCCTAATTGGATTGTTTTGAGGAGTGACCAGAAATAATTCATAAAGACAGCATCAATATGCTTGTAAAATAATCAATACTAATGCAGTACTTCTGGTAGCCAATAATTTTAGATGAAGTGAGAGTAACTCAGTCACCCCCTTTCATAATGAATAGGATGTCTGGATGAATAGGTTTAATACTATAACCCTTTTGTATTGTATGACTTGTATTTCAAGTCTTTTAAAAAAGGCTCTTTTATAAATTTTCTGAATGTGTAGAGAAGGGGTCTAACTGTTTCAGGCAGAATTTATGCCTATAGACCAGAGGTCCCCAAACTATGGGCCATGGCACACTACCGGGCCGCGCCCTCTTGGCCGCCAGACCGTATGAGTAACTGGGCAGTGCATGTGTGTGTGCGCATTCTCACCCCCCCTCGTGCCACCATTGCCGTAAGTGTTGTGCGGGCAGTGGCAGCGTAAGTATTGTGAGGATGGTGGCAGCGCCGCAAGTGGTAGGTGGGCCGCGGCGTGATCCTCGCGCAGAGGCGGCATCGCTGCAGGCCGTGACACAAGCTTTGCATGGGGGCGGCGATGCGAGCCTCACACGGGGGCAGCATCATTGCGGGCCATGGCACGAGCCTCATATGGGGGCTGAGGCGTGAGCTTCATGTTGGTGGTAGCATCGCTGCGAGCCTGGAGGCGGTGGCACCACAAGCCTCGCATAGGTGCTGCCATCGCTGAGAGCCTCACGCGCATGCTCCTAGCCTCATTTGCGTGGTGCACGTGCTCGTAGCCTGTTTCTATGTGCGCACGCATGTGTGGCCACATTCATGTTTGTGCATGTGCACGTGCCTGTCCCTCCCTCTCCCACCGGGCTGCCAAAACAAGGTTGGAGACCCCTGCTATAGATCCATGAATGTGTAATCTTCCTATGTGGGCCAAGACTCATCCTTTGTTGATTCTTAATTTGCACAAATTGCCAATGTTTGTATAATTTAATTATTAATTATTGATTAATACAATCATAATGGCTAGGATAAATCATAGTGATTGGTTTCATGTTGCACATTAAGGCACAATCAAACTATGTAATAGTTTAGAGTGATCCAATTTCAGTATACATATCAGAAATGGAAGTAGTTTGCTAGATCTTCAAAACTCCAACACCCTGTGTATTTACTGAATATATAAAAGAATTACAAATTTCTTTTAAAAAAAATTGAAAAAAAGGGAAATTACAAGAACAAAGTTATGTTGGGCAATCTCAGGTTGATTCTAGTTTCCAGCATTAAATATGCATCATTTTTCTGATATTGATGCTGAAAAGGTATATCAGAATTTTTTCATGCTGTTACTGTTTTCACTCTGCAAATTCTCAGAAACAGTTGAAAGTGATCTATCCTTGTCTTAAATTCTGCCAACTTGAAATGCTAAAAAATATTTTTTTACCTGAAAAGATAAAAAGCAAACTACTGCAAATTTAGCTATTTCAGTGCTGTTGGAACATTGGAACATATCCTGAATATGAGAGAGGCAAACCAGCCATGTACCCTTATCCAAAATATCACATGGATGTGCCATGTTAGCAGCAGGAATCAACTGCAACTCTAGGAGGCTTCACCCTTTAAAACCTGTGCCTTTTAGTCAATCTCCAAGTTCTCAGAAATATTTAAAGACGTTTGAGATAACTTCTTAATACAGAGTTTTATTAAACTTCTTGTTACAATAGGCATCTACAACATATTTCCATCCTTCTACAGGGAAATACACTAAGTAGTCTCTTATAGTTGTATAGAGATATCATATCTCATTAACTGAGCAGAATTCAAATTTTGGAGTCAATTAATACTGTGTGTTATAACTGTTTTAAAGAGAGATGGAACATGCAAATTTTTATTAGCATTTTTTCTCCAATTCAAGGATAGCAGGTAGTACTTGTGGAGAAAGACCCAAAGTCATTTATATACAGAAGAATAGGCAAAGATATGTCTCTTGATATTAGGGCAACAGTCGTCTTTTCTCATTAGTTTTCTTCCTTGCAAATATAAGTACTGTTGAATTGGTTTCACTTTTCTTTTTACTTATTGTCTCCCTGCTGCATTGCGGTGGGTAGCTTCTTGCCAAGTGTTCTCATTTGTCATGGGAGAGGCAATTTGTTCTCATTCCAAGAAAACACCCCCCCCCCATTTTATCCCCAGAAACAATGTTATGATATATACCCACATTATAGGCATTAGAGCTTGAGAAAAAGTAATCGTCATTGATGGCCAAAACTATAAAGTTGAGGCAGAGAGAGCAATTGCTGCAGCCAATTTGTTTTTTTTTTTAAAAAAAACCACTCCCAAAGTACTCTTAGCATATTTTGCAGCTATAAATAGGATAGCAAATGTGTGAATGGGAATTTTATTTTGGCCTCAGAATAAATATAGGTCAGTGGTGGCGAACCTATGGCACGCGTGCCAGAGGCGGCACTCAGAGCCCTCTCTGTAGGCACGCATACCATGCCCCAGAGATGGCAACCGTCCCTCTTCAACCAGCTGCCCGCTAACTCACCGAGGTCCCACGTGGCCGGATGCATCCCAGCACGGCTGGTTTCCCTCCCCCCCGCCCTGCCTTGCCTCGCTTTGTCTCACCTCACCCCACAGGACGAGCCTCCTGCCCACTGCCCCACCTGCCAGAGACCCCCTGGATCTCCCCCAACCCTGCCCGGCCCCCACAAGCGTCCCTCTCCACAAGCAACATCGAGGTGACCACGCCCACCTTGGCCACACCCACCCAGTCTGCCATGACCACCACAGCCACGCCCATCCAGTGGCCCACACCCACCTGGCACCCGGTGATAAATAAGTGGGTTTTGGGTTGCAGTTTGGGCACTCGGTCTCTAAAAGGTTCGCCATCACTGATATAAGTAGTCCTCTGTTAACAATGGTAAGTGGATCTGGAAGGTCCCGGGCTGGATGTAAACAGAGGACCGTCTTTAAGATTGTGCTTTCCTTTACTTAGTCAATCACTAAAGATTGTCTTCAAAACTTGCTTTATTTCCTCTAGTGCTTCATCACTATCTTGAGCTTCAAAAAACTCAAGGTGACAAATATTTAGGATTTCATTTGTTAAGCTTTTTTGGGATAGTCGAAAGACTGAATCAGAGAAAACAGGCTCAGATCATAGTCACTGACTGTCAATTTTTTTTTTCTTCCTTGGAAACATGTTTGGAATTAATCAAGCATTCAGAAGGTTTTGTTTAAAGAAACTTTCACTTTTTTTAGCCTACAAGTGTTCAGAGAACCAAAGTGTCTTACATTCACAGTGCTCATGTGGATTAGTGGAATGACACTCCAAAGCCAGTTCTTCTCTTCTGAAATGAATAGAGAATATATATAGAGAGAATATATATAGCAAGAGTGAGTAACTTGCAATCTGTAGACAAGATAACATCCTTCTACTGGGGCCGGGCATTTAAGCCATTGATTCCATCTTCACAAGAAAAGTAGAAAAATATTTTCTCAGTAGTTGCATGGGGAAGAGTTGTCCTTTGGTGAGAATTCCTGCTATGTCCTGCCTCCCAGCTCCTGAGATTCTCTCCCTCCAGTAACTAAGGTGCCTCGGTGTCATCCCCTGCCCTGACTCATCAATCTGAAGGTTGACAATGCTGTACCCAATGGCTATTTCTGTTTTCCAGTCACCGCCATTGCATAGCAAATATGAGATCCCATAAGGAAGACAGAGTAGAACCAGAACATTGGCTGGAATGCTCTGCTACTGGTTAACTATATGAAAGAAAGAAAATACTGGTGAACTCAAGGGGATCATTGGTAGTTGAAATATGAATATACTCATGCAATGGCATGAATGCATTTCCAAGGGTATGGAGAAGAGAAAAATGGATGTTGGTTTTGTGGAAGTGTCCTCCTATATGGAAGTATGCTTCATGATCCAGATAGGTCCTTTCAGCGATGCTCCAGCAATTCATCATCTTTCCCTCAGTCTGCTGTAGGTATAGTTCTTATCCAAAGAAAAACAGAACAGTGAAAATCTAGATAGATGTAAAGCTACCTTCTATTGGTGAAAAGTTTTGATGCAGCAAAAATATTCCCTTGAATCCATCTGAGTTTATTTATGAGTTACTCTCGCCTTCTGCAGTTCCTGGCACAATCTCTTTCTTTCTTGATATTCCCTAGTTATCTGGAATAGACACTGGGGAGAAATAGTATGGCTGCAGACAGAATCAGCAAAGGTCATTTTGTCTTCAGCTCCTGCAGAACTCTCTATGTCCAGCTCCTCCAAATGAACGAAAGTGCTCTTTTGTCCACAAAACGCTTTGACTAGATGCATGATTACAAGATATTCCTAGCTGCTATTGTTAGAACACCATGATCTCATAAAGAGAGTGGTTGGCACTGTTTTCTTGCAGAGTAGTTGTGAATGTGTTATGGGACAGAGTTGAAAGTTTGTGAGATACATGGTACTTTTCAGTGCCTGCCAATTCCTGGAAATGTCTGAGATCATGCCAACGTTCAGTAGCAAAATGCTAAAAATCAGTGGTAGATTGTCTGTATTTTAAAAAAGAAATCAGAAATAAAACTCCTATTTTACTTTTAAATATTTTTCTAAACCCCAAAAGAAATAGAAAAGACAGTGGGCAAGAATTCCATCCTGGTCTTCTCTAATATGCCTTGTAACCTTTATTTATTTTACTATTTATTTATTTATTAAGGAAATTTGTATGGAGAAGTAATAACTCCCTTAACTGCAAAAAAAAAAAAAAGTCCACTTGTAATCTAAGATTTTGATTGCCTGAACTGAAACCAGTTGAATGTCACCACTTGAGTCCTTGCTAACAAGATGCCCTTATCCAGCTTTTCTAAAATCACTTTTGGAAGTATGGGCACATTACAGTACAATAATCTCATCTCCTTGTTCAGTTTTGTATAATTGAAATGTGCAAATGAACAGCTCTGGGTGGCCTAACAACTTTTAAATTATATTTTTGCCTTGATTTTGTGTGCAGTGCTTCTGAGCTCAGAATTGGTTTTCATATACCTTGAAAATGAAAAGCTTTTGGTGTAACTTTTATTATTTGCACTGATGGGTTCATTATTTTCAGAAACTTTTCTAAAGTGCAGCCTTGCAATTCCCACAGAGAATGACCAATGCCTTAAAATTTGAGGAGATGCACTAATTGGGGAATGTTACTATAATGAATAATTATTTCCTTAGCAAAGCAAGAACCATGCTGGGTCTTAGAATATGCTGTAAGAGCCTTCTGCATCGCTGCATCTCTTATATTACTGGCAGTATAACCTGTCAAATTTCTAAGAAGAGGCTATTTGTAAAACAAAGAGGGAGATATTCATAAAACAAAAATTCCAGACAATCTCTGTATCTTAGTGATCATTTTTTAAAAAAAGGTATTCCATTAAGCTACAAGCTTTTTTGAATTCTGCAATAAAAGCATGATAATGCAAAGTCAAGCTGTCCATAAGAGTCATTGGCTACAATAATTGTTTTCCATACAGAACAAATCATGGTACATTTTGAACAATCTTATTCCAAATGGCCCATTGCAATCAAGGTAGGCTAATAATAACTGTATCACTGTATCCAATTATAGTCAAGACTACTGCATGATGATAGAGTAACTTCTCTAAGTTGCTGAATACGTCCAGCTTATTCTAGCACTTTTCCTTTGATCTTGGGAAGCAGCATTCTCATCTACACACTGAGTGGCTAATATAGACATTGTTGCTGTGTCACTGCAGAGAAATAATAATGTGAGTCATGAGTTTTATGCTAGCAAAGATATACATTTCAATGTTTCCCCATCTAGCATTTTACTTCTGCACTGTACAGATTGAATAGGTAAATTAGTCCTTAATCCAGTCTGTCATTTTTGAATATAATCATAAATTCAATTTGTCCTTGTTTCCTTTAGTCTATATATTTTTAAAAAATCAAATTTATAAAATTGTATTTAAAAAATACTAGAATATTAGGATAACTATACAACTGTCCAAGCTATTTTTAAAAATATTTGTTCTATATTTTAAAAATGTCACTACACTAATTCCAAGAGCATTCTTCTTACTTGTTTATTGTCTTTCAGTAATCAGAGAAAAATCATGTGATTATTGAATACCTCTGAATGAGTCATGCTTGTCTTCTTTTATGCATTAGGCCTACTTTTCAGAACCAGTTGAGTTTATGTAAAATTTCTGATGACATGGCTCTTTGTAGGGCATAAAATAAAAATATTAAGAATTTATATTATGTATTGAAGTACCTTTACTCCTCTAGATAATTTATCATTAAATTCATGTAAGCAAAATTGTCATAAGTTCATTGTTGAGTACATCGTTCAGAGCCTGGGTTTTTAACAATGTCATGGTCATCATCTCGTACTGAGATGCTGATTCAGTGGCTGAGATTCCTGCATACCCTACTGGCTTAATACAATATAAACTAGCAAATGGAATTTGAGACAGCTCTAACAGTGGCCGTCCAAGTCATTACTTAGCATTGCACTTAGTATGTGCCCTTCTTGGATATATTGCAGACCTTTGTTTTCTCTTAATGAGATGGCTCCATGTGAAAAACAGGGGGGGCAGGGGGGAGAGGTTTTGAAAAGCACTTCACTCATCTCAGTTATTCATTGTGGCTTAGATTTACTGCTCAGAAATTACAGGATCAAAGTTACCTGTATTGTGTATTTGCCAATATAAAATCATCTAGAGCAATTGGAAGGCCAGGTTTTCAGTCCAGTCCAAGATACTTTGTCTATCCTACCCAGCATGGATCTGAATGTCCAGCACTTCTCAGTTAGTCAGCACCAAAACCATTTCCTTCTGAGGAATTAGATGCCAGCTAAATAATGTCCACTAAAATAACCAAAGAAAAGCTGGGAAACGTGCTCTCCAGATATACTTCAGTAGTTGAATACTATGCATGAAAAGCCAATAGGACTTACTGCCAAGGTGCCTCTTTTGCATTGTCATTTTTTGAATGTGGGTGTTAAATAACAAGGCACATAATCATCACAATTCCTCCCAGAATACGCTAAATCACCATTAACAAATGATAATTTTAAAGCCAAACCAAACAGCCGAATTATGTCTTAGCAGTTTGTGTGAAATAGGCACTGCAAACTATAATGTGACTTGTTTTGGCTTAGCATATAATAATAATAATAATAATAATAATAATAATAATAATAATAATAATAATAATAATAATAATAATAATAATAATAATAATAATAAAGTTGGAAGGGACCTTGGAGGTCATCTAGTCCAACCCCCTGCTCAGGCAGGAAACCCTATACCATTTCAGATAAATGGCTGTCCAGTCTCTTCTTAAAAACCTCCAGTGTTGGAGCATTCACAGCTTCTGGAGGTAAGAAGTTCCACTGGTTAATTGTTCTCACTGTCAGGAAATTTCTCCTTAGTTCTAGGTTGCTTCTCTCCTTGATTAGTTTCCATCCATTACTTCTTGTCCTGCCTTCAGGCGCCTTGGAAAATAGCTTGACTCCCTCTTCTTTGTGGCAGCCCCTGAGATATTGGAATACTGCTATCATGTCCCCCCTCGTCCTTCTCTTCATTAAACTAGACATACCCAATTCAGCAGCCTTTCCTTAAATGCTTTGGTCTCCAGTCCCCTAATCATCTTTGTTGCTCTTCTCTGCACTCTTTCTAGAGTCTCAACATCTTTTTTACATCATGGTGACCAAAACTGGATGCAGTATTCCAAGTGTGGCCTTACTAAGGCATTGTAAAGTGGTATTAATACTTCACGTGATCTTGATTCTATCCCTCTGTTAATGCAGCCCAGCACTGTGTTGGCCTTTTTGGCAGCTGCAGCACACTGCTGGCTCATATTTAAGTGATTGTCCACTAGGACTCCGAGATCCCTCTCACAGTTATAGTACGTGTATTAAGCCATTATGATTTGGTAAAGACCACAACCTTAGACTGATTTATTGTATAAATAGAGCCATAGAAATATAAATTTAATTAATTTGATTTTGATGCTGCTCAGCTCCAAATGATTCTGGGTAGTTCACAATACAATATATGACACTTCAAAACAAACAAACAAACAACAAAAAATAGCCAAATAAGAAATAAGAACAAGATAAACAGATCAACTGAATACAAGGAATCTTAGCATTCTTGTATTACAACATTGTGGCAATTCTTAGCAGGTTATGCTAAAATAATATTTCTAATTGCATATACTGTGTACCAGAGAGATCTGTTCAGCAAACCAGAAGTAAGCAAATAAGCAAGCCCTGCCATATCAAGATATAAATCTCTCTGATCTCACTGCATCCCACACTAACAACTTTCAAATCCAGCCCATCTGGTTTCCCAGGACACCATTTAAATCTCCACTGCTATCTCTAGCATAATTGCAACACTTAAAAAAAACACTCTTTGCCAGCTGTCTAACTCCCACCAGTTGCTTTATCCATTCTTCTCTTCTTACTGTACCAAAATTCATTTTCAGCTATTACAGGCAGGGGATGTTGATGGTGATGATGATGACAATAATGACGATAATGAGGATGATGAGGATGAGGATGGACAAAAGAATCTGGGAATTCAGCAATCAATCCCAATCTGCTCTAAGAACAGAGTTATTAAATTGCACTATTCCTTTTCATAGAAAAAAATATGTAAATCTTCACTGGTTACCATTCCAGGACATGACAAACATGAGTCAATTCTGAGGTGCATAGTGATGCTCCATTTCCACATCTAAGAATGTGGCCATTACAGTCTCCATTTCCTTTCCTTTTTCAACCCTTCATCTAACCTCCCTCCCCACCTACTCAGGCCTGCTAGTCACGAAAGAGAGGAGGGAGAGGAGGGAAGAGAACAGGCCCAGATCAAGAGTGCCATATTCTGTACTGTTTGTCAGTATCTCAATGCGCTCGAAAGAGGAGAATGTGGTGTTCAGAGATCAATGGATTCCTTCTCAGCCAGTCTCAGTCAGGATGGCTAGAAGGCAGGATTACAGAACTGCTACACCAGCAATACAGATTCCCAACTTTTGAATTAAAGGCATAAGTACAAAATCCATGTGAGGCTAGGATCTCATGCATGTATGAATCAATCCTTTGTATGGGCAATAACTCCTATTTGTTTGTTTGTTTCCTTATTTCCTTAAAAGTAGCTGCCTAGAGTTAGTATTGCTAGATACCATGAAATAATGGTGGGAAGTATCTTATTAATTCTAGCTGAGTTAGGTAAATTTCAGGCTATCTGAAAAAAAATCTGATATATATATGGGTGTATGTGTTATATACAATATTAAGGTATCTACCTCAGCAATGAACATTACAAAGTAGTGTAGATTCAATATGTTAGTGTCAATATGGTATCTGAAATAACCAAACAGCATGTATGATGAATAGATGCATTTTCCCCATATTACATTACATGCCAGGCCAGAAATAGATTCAAACTATACAGTACACAACAACAGCATGAAATTTTGAAATTTCTTAATCTGCCAAAAAAGATTTGAGAGGAATTATTGTTTTGGTCTTGCTTTTAGAAATCAAGCTGTCCCAAACCTGATCCCCCTCAGTTCCTTTCCCTCCTTCCCAATATAGTACCTGAAAGCAAATAAGAAGTAGCTCTGAATAGAAAATGCATATTTGGCAATAAAATTAAGATTTTTTTCATAAGTTAAGAATGGAAAGCATTCAAAAGCAAAACAACAATGAAGACACAGCAAAAATTGCAACCCAATCATGACAGAGCAACATTTGTCAAACTTGGCAGTTTTAAAATGTAGTGACTTCAACTCCCATAATCCCCTACCCAGCCATGCCAAGTTTGAGAAGCACTGCGATAGAGACACAAAAACCGTCTTCAAAAGAAATATTTTGGACAGACAGGCTTTGTTGTAAGGCAACTCCAGAAATAAGATATCACTGCTAGGAAGGCTTTATCAAATTAATATACATTATTTTATTATTACAAACTGGTAGGCGGACAATAAGATCTCTATAAGAAAAGGGAAGTCTAGAACAGAAATAACTAACCTGGTTATTTGAAGGATGCCTCAACTC
>NW_015388118.1:294704-353302 GCF_001527695.2 Protobothrops mucrosquamatus
ATATTGCATGATCACTTCCTCCCAGGGTTCCTATGGCTTCAACACCTTCTATCATTTCATCTCTGTTAGTGAGAATTAGATCCAAAATGGCTAATCCCCTAGTTCCCTTCTCTACTTTTTGGGAGACAAAGTTGTCTGCTAGGTTTGCCAGGAACCGGTTTGATCTTCCACTTGGTGCAGATTTTGTGTCCCAGTTGATGTCAGGGTAGTTAAAGTCCCCCATTACTATTGTGATGTGCTTCCTACATACCTTAGTTAGCTGACTAGCAAAAAGTTCATCTATTTCCTCTGTTTGGTTGGGTGGCCTGTAGTATACACCTATGGCAATGTCATTTTCCCCCCCTTTTATATTGACCCAAATGCATTCAAGACATGAGCTGGTCGTGGCTTGGTCAGCTATGCTTACTGGATTACAGTTGTAGATCCTGGCTTTTTCTTCTAGGAAGAAATGGGAGAACAGAACTATAGTTTATTTTTGGCTTTTTAATGACTACTTCTGGGAGGGTAAAATTCAGAACCCCATGTTCATATGTCAACCTAAGCTTGGCTAATTAAGTTAGGAATGGGTTCATTAGCTGTACTTACAGTGCAAGCCAATTAATACTAAAAGTATGGTTGCCTGCTAGAAATATCAGGTACAGGCTCTTTGTTATTATGGTTTTAAATTTAAGTTGTCATGATGAGGTTTAGATTTGTATTTATACATAGATCTTTTATTATAATTCTTGGTATTTTAAGCAAGCCAGACTAATTTCTGTTGGACTACAAGTTTTGGTATATAAATAAGCAGCGGCAAAGTTGTCATATTTGGTCCCTTTTTAATGATGGACAATTGACCATTTTATCTCCAAACCAGATGGTGAATCCTAGCTATTATGTACTGTGATGCTGGTTTAAGAATCTAGACCAGATTCACTCTTATTTTATTCACTCTAGAAGCGGTAAAATGAAAATCTGTTGCATGATGTCATTATCTTTGTTTTGCTGGTTTTACATATTTTCATGGATTATGTTGAAAGAAAAGGAAAAGGTAAACAGGTGTATAGTTTAAGTGATAAAAACAAAGTCACACTTTAGGACAAATTGATTAGCATAGTTCCAAATCTGATGTTGAATTTGCTCTGTATTTGCTACCCTGCCATTCAGTCTTGTGTTCTGTAAATGTGATAGAAAGGAAAAGCAGGATTGTTGGAGACAGATAAGCAGGAGAGCAATAGTTGAAATTGGCAGTTTTGACAAATAAATACCGCAGAAACACTCCATCTTTAAAATTTATCTTTCCCCCCCCCCAAAAAAAAAGAGGCTGGTAGCATCTTTTCCAACTAACAAATTAATAAAAACATATAATTTCATGCCTCTTAATAAAAAATGTTGGTCAGAAAAGGTGCTTCCCAAACCCTGATTTTATTATAACCATTGATTAATGCAACTTTCTTAAATTTGCCAAGAAATCTCTGAGAGAAAAACAGTCCCTGTTGAATAAACACGGAGGAAGCCACACCCATCTCCCCACTGCACTTCTCCTTTCTACCCTCCCCCTTTCCATCCACACCCCATTTGTTTTTGTTCTTTAGCTGTCTGCATTAGTTCCATCTTTTGACAGCTCAACAGCATTCAATCAGCACTGTTACTATTGTTGTTGGCGTCGTTATTGGTTTGCAAAACAGCTGCTGCATCTTTTCCCCCCTCTTTGACAAAAGAGACGGGTCCCCAGAGCAATCGCAGCATCCTTTTTCTGATTTGCTGCAGTGGAGACCGCAGCGCTTACAATATGCCCTCCCCCACCCTCGCCTGCTCTGCTTAACAGCATCTCTCCATAGCCAGTATAAGGGGTTGAAAAGCAGCAGCTTGAGAGACCCGGTCACCCTTTCTATGTTTTGGAATGCTGGAGTGAAGTGGGGAAAAAGGACAGTACCCAAGCAGAAGCTACAGACCCGGCCGTTCTTTCTTTTCCGCTTGCAAGATGCAAGCCAGTGCTGATTCTACGAAGATGGACTGTCTCTGGAGCAACTGGAGAGGCCAGGGTAGTTTTTTTCTACTCCTAATTCTGCATGCATAGAAATATTTGCAAAGGGGATGGCAGAAACACCTCTGAAGGGCTGTATAGTTTTGGTATCATCATCATCATCATCACCATCATTATCATCATCATCATCATCTTTATAACATTTCTGGAGTCTGTTCCTTTTCTGCATATTTTTATTTGGGCTCGTGTTTTTTTTCATTTAACGCAAAACAGGAGAAAACCCAACCCCATAATGTTGTTTGCATCCTTTTGCTTTCTTTCTCCCATACGTCCTTTTTACAAATGCTACATTGCTTCTGTCTCTGGGTGACAGTTACTCTGTCAGCCAGCCTATTGTTGATCTCTAAGTACC
This sequence comes from Protobothrops mucrosquamatus, assembly GCF_001527695.2. Lineage (NCBI taxonomy): Eukaryota > Metazoa > Chordata > Lepidosauria > Squamata > Viperidae > Protobothrops > Protobothrops mucrosquamatus. Next base: position 297,083 of record NW_015388118.1, read on the forward strand.
CCCATCTGCAATTTAGGGGATCACCCATCTGAGTGGCTGGGAGGCAGCCATGGGGGCTGGGGTTTTGTTTCTGGTGTCGGCTGTACTGTAGTTGTCAGTTTTGGAGTGAGCTTCAGTGTGTTGCGTTGGGGGGCAGTGAGACACACCCATTCTGAAAACCTTGCTTGTTGTTCTCCAAAGACCATTGTAATAGTGTGAGAACTCCACTTGATGCTGGAAGGTCACAGGTCTAACTGTCTTACCTTCTTTTTTTGTTCTGTACCTTTGCCTTCATTATTGCCAGTCATTTAGGCTATTGTAGATGTGAGAAAAAAACCAACATATCAAAATATATTGTGATCTTCATCACTTACAGGGGAAAAAACCAGAAGCAAACAATACTACCTCTCCCTTTTTGTCATACAAGATTTATTTTGAACACTTCCCATTGGGTGTGGCTGGCTACCTTCTCTTTGCCTAATACAGCTTTTCAGCCATTTTTATGCAGACTTCATTGCTACCGATAACCTCCCTTTGTTTTGATAACAGAAAAATGCTGTGTGACCTGCTCAGTAATCTTATTTGCAGTCTGCCAATGCTTTTAGATCTTACTTTATTTTATGATATTGTATTATTTGGGAAGGCCCTTCTTGTCATTTAACTATACAGTTCAAATAGCTAATGTTTGTAATGTCTCCCTATTATCGGAATAAGATTTATATTTGGGTTACATGTGACAAATAAGGGCCTCTGTGTATGTGTTGACTAAAATGTCATAACTACAGAGAGAGCAGGGGAAAGATATCCCATTATTAACTAGACTATTATTTCCGCATATCTGGTTAAATTGGGTTGTTCTTACCGTAGCTCTATAACAAATTCTCAGTCTAGGTAGGATGTTGCATGTTTTAAAAAGTAAATTTATTAAGTAATATGTCTCAAGTCAACAAAATAATTTTTCCAGAAAATGCTTTTTACTGAATATGAATTAATACAATCTGTTTATAAATGAATGTATAATATTTGTTTTTATAAATGGGGTATGTTTTTAAAAATATGAATGCATGTGATGTTACATACTGATATTTTCCCTTTACATATAAGATACTCTTCACTAACCTTTTCCTTAGATTGTCCACAGGGAAATACATAGTTATTAAGTAAACTGTTGAATTACAGTAAGCTTGACTTATAGTATAATATTATAGTTATCCATTCAGAAGTAACCCCTGTGGGTTTCTAGAGGAATTTATATAGGGCTAGCTGTTTTAAATAAAATCTTGGGCAATCTGCTGTTGTGAATATAATGCCATTTATTTACAATAGCTAATACTGCTCGAAATAGACTAGATTTCTACAGACTATACTGTGACTAAAAGTAATTAAGTTGGAATAAACTTTTAGTACCTTTTGTTGAACAAACAAATGTAACAAAACAGCTGTTTGGGTTTTCAAATAGAGCTATAATTTGTTAAAATACCTAGTGATAAATACTAAATTTAACAAAGCAGAATGTTTTAAGCTCACAGTGAAAGGAAAATCTATATTTGCTTAGATTAGATAAAAACATTACAGACATTTTTTACAGTCTTCATTAGATAAATAATGAAGGTAAAGGCAACAGAAATAAATATACAATATTGGTGGAAAATCACATAGAAGAATATATTAAAATACAGGATTAAGAGAAATTGGAATTGTGTCTAGAGAGATGACTGAACAAATATTCTTTGGAGCAAAGAATATAACAAAAGACAAACACATGAAGCAAACCAAGATTTCAAGATAGGTTTTCATCCAAACTGCTCAGCCTTTGAGATTTGGAATCCACAGTCTTACAACTGAAAGTATTGAAATAAATACAATAACATCATGGTTGAAACTCAGGTTACATTCAGGTTTGATGGACAGCATGATAACCTGAATGTGTTGTTGCATCATCCAAAAATATTTGATTTAGGCTATTCAAGAATTGGATTTAAATGAAAACATTTTTCCAAACACTGTTTTTTTAAATCAGAGATCTATATCTGTCTATATAGATCTATAAGATGTTTTAAACTATAAGCAAGTTTTAGAATTTTAAGGGTCTATAGAAACGAAATGGAGAAGAGATTTTTATCTGCAATCAATAAGGATATACTCTATCGCTACATCACAAATTAAGTATCTTTAGGCTATTTATGGGTCAGTATATGTTATAACACATGTCTGTACTGTTTTTCCTTCTATGTTTGTTTTATTGAATGGTTTGGGACAACGTGGATTGTAATCAGAAAATACCCAAACAGTATCATGTTTGACAAGGCTAGATTAAGGAATTATTAATGGATGGATTGGCTATTGAAAACAACCAATCGTGTAGTTAGCAGATTTAAAAACTCCATTTGTAATTCCCCAAATAATTTCAAAGTGTTCCAAGGAAATAAGAAATTTAAAATTAAATAAAAACAATCATATTTTTTTTTTAAAAAAAAACTCTTTAAGTTTCGTTTTTCCCCTCAGTCTGATATCATCAATATAATGGAGTCAAAATAATGTCAGTAGATAAAAACCTTAATTCTTAGTCTACAATCACAGCTATTAAAATTGGTTTTCTGCAATTAATCTTCCATTGACTAATCAATTCAAATTTAAATGATTAAAACTCATTTATTGATATTTCCAAATGTCTAGCTTACAGTGTATATGCTGTGTTTTATTTTTATATGAAATTTGGCTTGCATTCATATAGCACTGGTTTCCATTTCAGCAACATTTTATGCAAATTCTCCATATAATGTGACTTTTCAGTCATTATAAGGGGAGAGCTGTTAGCCTCTGAAAACCAAAAATCAGAACTCTGGTAGCGTCTTTCCCAATTAACATTTCTAACTAACTGATTAATATTTGCTGACTAAATTTTAACAAAATTTGTTAGAAAAATGTATTACCAGTCTCTTTGTGATCATGATTTTATAGTGGTTTTGACTTCCAATTTCTTGCCGGCTTCCACATTGACTTTGCACATGGGAAGTGCCAAGAAGCATTAGAAATTATAATCATGTCACTGTGCCTGACCATGTGGATGCTGCAGCAGCAACAACTTTGCAAATACAACTGGTTTGAAGATCCTTGAAATTTCAATTCAATGGTAATAAGAGATCCCAGATTTTGTACACATTCTTTAATATAGCGGATTGGAGGTACTTTGATTTAAAAACTGTTGGATTATAATATATGGTTTGGGCTAACTGAAAGTTTATTTATTGTTTATTTTTCACAATTTGAACATCCATCTTCCTCAGAAAGGGACTCTTGGTAATGTACAATAAAATATTAAAATATAAAAACTGTATATAAAAGTTAAAAAAATAGAAAGAGGCAAGACTGATTAAATACTGTTAAAATTAATTGAAAGGTGAAGGGAGGGTTTTCAGGCTATAAACAGACACAATAGGGTTTTAGTAGCAATAGATAATGATAGATTATTTTTTAAAAAAATTTAAATCTTGGAGGAAAATCAGAATGTAGAGGTAGCACAATAGTAATTGCCTAATTGTTTTAGTATCTTCTTCAAATATATAAACAGCACTTACTAGATGACCTAAGATGTTCTAATGCACAAAGACTTAGTAATGACTTCATGTGATGTTCAGACATCATTACTAGACTGATTTTAAAATGACCACAGGTAGAATCAATGTGTCATCCCTTCAAAATATTAGCAAATACATTGCTCAGTGACGCATGATTAGGCAAGGGTGTTTTAATTCAGTTCTTGCATTCTTTTCCTAGAAAACATGCATATCTGTCCAGTGGTTTCCTCAGCAAGGCAGTGCTTGTTTACTGGCCATTTGTAGATTCCAATCTTACATGGTTATACTATGTTGCTTTCCTGGAAATCTTTGCCTACCAGGATGTACAATAAAATATTATGGGTTCTGATGGCAAGCAACTGCCCATATAGTCACCATTAGTCAAATTTAACTTGATGATACCCATCTTCCATCATACATAATAAATAGCTATTTGTACCTTACTGATGAGCCAACATTATTAATTAATTAATAATACCAGTTATTAATTACTGCTCTTTAGCTTAGCCATACTTACGGTTTGTGCTAACTATAAACAAATATCCATTGTCTGCCTGCCATCACTCCCTCCCTCCCTCCCTCCCTCCCTATCTATCTATCTATCTATCTATCTATCTATCTATCTATCTATCAGATAATTTTCAGAATAGTTTGCTTGTTGGTGTTTCCTATCAACTCAGCATCATAAGTTCAGCCTTATCTCCATGGCTGGAGAGAGAGAAAGTCTTGTCTATGTTGTACAGAAGCCTCATGAAGAGGAACATTTCTTCTGATTCATGAATTCACATATCAGAAATTAGACTTGCTGGTTTGGCAGTCCTTTTCTCCAAAACTCTGATGTGGTGTTACATCTGAATGTTGCTTATTGTGAGAGAGAAGGGGAAAAGACCTCTAAAACCTTTTGTACAAGCCCCTCGTTTCTGCTCCAACAACACTTCTATATGCAGTAGTTAACAAATATTAATCTGCTATAGATCTGGAATAAGCTTTTCTTGCTGTGTCTGAAATTTCTGGTAAAGATACATAAGCAAAAGTGGTAATTAACAACTCTGGTGGTTCCTTTTAATGAGAGCCATATGCCAAGCTCATTTGCAGTGATGTTTTCAAAATATTATCTGTAGTGTTGTGTATTGTACTTGGATCAGGAAAGACCGATTTTAAACCCTCAGTTGACTACAGAACTCCCTGGATGATTTGAAATTCTTCCTTCTGGCACAGCCAAGCTTATGTCATAGTATTGTTACAGGAGAAGGAGGAGGATACTGCATGCACATTGCCCTGAATTCTCAGAAGAAGAAAAAAGCCTATAAATAAAATAAATAAATCAATACCACTTGTTGGACATTGGAGAAGGGTTGGACATAGGAGAATTAGATGGTAACATGCCGTACACACTCCCTGAATCATTTGGAGAACATAGAACATATATGTACCACCTTTGAGATCTTGACACATTTTAGGGTCCAGATCTTGAAAACTTCTACTCAGATTTGAAATGTGAAATATGCTTATGATTTAAAAATGAAACTAATTCATCAAAAATATTGTATATATATCGGGGCCCTCGAGAAATGTTCTATTTTTGCTTTTTTTATTGATTGATTGATCACTTTGAAAAAAATATATAAACAAGCACGTCAAAATCTGAAAAAAGATATAATATGGACAAATGATTCGGAAATGTTAATGTCATGGAGGTTATAGTTCTCTAGTATACTACTTAGTTAGAAATAGTTAGAATATATATGTTTCCAGAAGTAACATCTTAGTGTCCATTTACTCCTGGTTCCTACCATCTATGTCAGTCCCACCAAGTATACCAGACCAAGAATCAGCTCCATAGGAAGGTTAAAACTACTTTTATTGAGAATTTTGCAAGTCTGAGTGTGATGTGTTTCCTCCCCTTTTTATACCCTTGTGAATTAAGGAGGTGTCTCTCTGAACTACATACACATAATTTCTGCTTGATCTGGACTTAAACTGTTTTTTTCCTTATTGCTTTAGTAACAGATTTGTAACAGATTCTCTGTCCTTACCCACTGCAATCTGTCTCCATGTCAGCTCTTTGGACTAGACAAGACAAGAAGGACAAACCATGAGTAACCAACACTACATTTATTTTAAACTTACAATAATAAAGTCTTAAAAATCTAAAAGCATTTCTCTGCTCCTTTACTTTTACTTTCCAAAAAAATAGGAAGGGCCACTTCTGAGATGCTTCCCACCCTACTTTTCCTTCTTAGGACCGAGATACCATTTGCATGATGGTTGTCTAGGTTATAGCTCTTCTTCCTGTCTCCTGAGGATATTCCCATAGAGCAGGGGTCTCAAACTTACTGTGTCATATGATGTGTCATGGCATATCGTAATTTTTTTCCCCTTACTGGAGCTGGGTGGGCGCAACTTCTGCATGACGCATCCAGGCCGTGAGCCGGCAGTTTGACACCCCTGCCATAGACCATCACACTCTATCTTCTTAAAATATAACTTCTAATCTTACTCAAAATTTTGAGTAGGAGGATTTGTCAAAAGCCTTTTCAAAATCCAAATATATGTTGTCAACTGGATCATCACTAATATCATGCCTGTTCACACTCTCAAATAACATCCTCTCTCCCTTGCCTCACTCACTCTCTCTAGGCATGCTAAGCAGCCAGTCCCTACTACAGGTAGTCCTTGACTTATGACCACATTTGAACCCAACATTTCTGTTGTTAAGTGAGACATTTGTTAAGTGAGTTTTGCCCCATTTTACGACCTTTCTTGCCACAATTGTTAAGTGAATCACTGCAGTTGTTAAGTTAGGAACACAGTTGTTCTGGCTTCCCCATTGACTTTGCTTGTCAGAAGGTCGCAAAAGGTGATCACGTAACCCTGGGACACTGGAACTGTCTAAAAATGAGTCAGTTGCCAAGCATCTGTATTGTGATCACATGACCATGATTGTAAGTGTGAAAAACGGTCATAAGTCATTTTTTTCAGTGCCATTGTAATTTCAAATGGTCACTAAATGAACTGCTGTAAGTTGAGGACTACCTGTAGTAGTAAGTACCTGTCCCAACCCAGAAAAATGGCATGGGCAAGGGGGTCCAGTGTGCAGGCCAGACCATGCAATCTTCTTGGTCCCTACTCAATCTAGACAGATAGAAGAGAGGGGTCAGGGGTCTCAGCAGCAGATAATCATTCAAATGTTTTGTTTATGGAGATTCTCAGTCATCAGGCCATGGTTGTCCCATGGTTGAAGATGTTTCACTAAAGAAACTTTTTGGATGAGAAGCAAAACATCTTTAAAAAAAAAGCCAGTTGCTCCTTGAAAAACATCTTTGGGACATTCAGATGCCTTGTCTCCTGCTTTCTCAGAATTGTTTGCAGTTCTGATAATTTCCAAGCTATTTCTAATGTCTCATTTAGCTTCTTACATATGCTAGATCATTTCTTTGCTTATATCAGAATATTTCTCCAAAATGATTCTGCTCATACTGTCAGACCTTCTAGAGTGGACTTACTCAAGCTCTTACCACCGCGGGAGGTGAGAGAAATGCTTTTCTGTGGTTGCTTCAGCCGTTTGTAATACCTTGTTCTTGGTGCCCCCATTTCTGATATTTTACACTCCTGTAGAAACAATTTTATTTCAGGAGGCTTTGGAACTGGAATGGTAATTGGCTACCAGTTTTTCTTCTTTCATGTCTTCCTACATTATTGGAGGGATTAATTTATGTTAGATGTAGATTGGTTTTATTATATTTTATGAGTTATTTTTATGTTTTTGCACACTATACCTCAAATCTGATTATATGGATAGTATAAAAATGTAGTACATCAATAAATAGATCTAGGCAAGATGGGTGGCAGCTTAATAAATAATAAATAAATGCACACAATCCCATGTGCTTTGCTAAATAAGTAAATTAACGCACATAATCCCATGTATTTTGTTGCAGGTCTCTGTGTCTTGAAGTAATCTTTGGCATGATCACTCAGTATACTGGACAAGGCCTTCTCAGGGACACACTAATTTCTTCTTTTTTAATGCCTTTAGGCACTAACTGAAAAACCTATTGTTCTTGAATAGGTAGAAAACTATACAACTATCATACTCCATTGCCCATTAGCCTGTCTTTGTTGCTTATTTCATCTCATTGCTGGTCATCTGACTTCTCTCCAAATTAATGGGTAAAAAAAATTACTTCATTAAGAGGGGAAAATTCTTATGTATCAGAGCAACTATGGATAGCTTGATGATGTCCCCTCATGAGCTTAGGACAGAGTGAAGGCAACATTACTAAAACATGACAGAAAAAAGTTGTTCACAGGACCTGTTTGTGCCATGCTTAGATGGAGAACGGTGGTCACTTAGATGTACATTTTGACGGGAAGGTTATCTATTCTTGCTGCTGTTGTTAACTGCTGTATTCTCTTTTGTTGTCATTCTTTTTGATTATGGTCATGAGGTACTTTGAAGAGAAAGAAAGAAAGATAGTCGAATCATTCGTGAACATCTCAAAGTATAGTTAGATTTCAGATAACCAATTTATGGCTCCAGCTGATTAAAATAGGCACCCATAGTCTTAGTTTCAAGAAATGGCTGGGATGATAAATGTCAGGATGAGCAGAATTGATATATTACTTTTGGGTTCATTTTTTTGTAATTCAAATAGCTTTTAACCACAGTAAATCATCCTGACCCACTTTTGTAAATTTAATTTACTGCCATGTGTAATCAGTAGTTGAACTGTGACAGGTAGATAGTTCATCAGGTTTCCTGTTAACATAATTATTTAAACAAGGATATATATCACAAAAACAAGATAATAATTTGCATAAAATGTGTATCAAGAAATAATGGATATGATTTCAATAGAAATCTAACACCTCATCATACTGGTGCAAATTATGCGTAGTATTTGTAAAAGTTTTATGAAGTTATGTGAATTCCAAGGAATTCACAAACCATGTTCTGATAATAATAGCGTAATCTAATATGAAATCCACAAATTCATTAATTGGTTAGTGGTCTTTTGAGAACATAGTGCCTCCTTAATAAAATAGCTAATCACAATATACAAATAAAAATCATTGGGAGAGGCGGGAACAGGAATTAAAGGACATATCCATGGACACAGATGTCTACAGATACTGTATTCGGACATAGACTCTGACTGTTTTTTTTATTCAATAGTCCCACTTTCAGTGTGCTCTGTCCAGTTAAGTTGAAGAACATTTCTACTCTATATATTGTAGTTAGTGTACTAGGGTCTCCTCCTTTATTCATGTAGACAATTCATTTTCCATCTTCTACAAGTTTGACAATTTCATGGTAATTTGATTTCCTCATATACATAAGCAGCCAAGAGTCTCCTGTATAAACTTCCCTGAAAATGTGTTCTGAAGTTAATGGTTAAATTTGTTTCTCTTTCTTTATTGCTTCCCTATTATTTTTTCTGGATATTTAATTTGTTAATTAAACAATCTGAACTTAGTAGCATAGCTCTTTGTTTTTGGAAAGTGTGCTAATTTCTGCAACAAAGCAAGTAAATAGCATATTTGAGCTAAATCCCTTTAGGTCTTTGTGTTCCCGAATGATTATTGTTTGAAAGCACAGAAATAGTTTGCCAATATGCATGGGGATACATGCTCTAAGCAAGCAGAATTTACACTTTTCTTTATAATGTTAAGCATTAAAGCATATCCGAAGAAGAAAGCAGAAAAAGATATTAAAATCTTGGTTATCTTTCCAATAAAATAATACAAATTAATTTCAGCATATGTAGGCACTCTAACTCTGCATAGGATTGAACTGCTGGGCATTCTTTATACTCCTATAATCGTTTAATGAGGCTGCAACCTTGCCCTAATGTTCAATATGCATGAATTTGTGATGGCAATCTCTGCCATCTCTGGAAAATTAATTGTTTTCTTTTCATCCTCCAGCTATTGATCTCTTATACTGGCGTGACATCAAGCAAACTGGGATCATGTTTGGAAGCATCCTGCTGTTATTGTTCTCCCTAACCCAGTTCAGTGTTGTCAGTGTAATTGCTTACTTGGCATTAGCAGCTCTCTCGGCCACCATCAGCTTCAGAATCTACAAATCAGTGCTACAGGCTGTGCAAAAAACTGATGAAGGACACCCATTCAAGTGAGTGCTCTCTGGTTGTTTCTAAGTGCAACAATTAGTAAAAAGTTAAAAGTATTTTTAGAGAAATAAAGTGAGAAATAAATTCCCACTTTGATCATTACCCAGTTCCATCCTTGAATTGACTGAGTCCAACTGAATTGTTTGCCAGTTCAATTAGCAATCACTAGTATTTCACATTAACCTTTGGGCTAAATATCCATCTATGTATGTTTAAGGTTTAACTGGCCAACTGTTGAGCTTGCTTGGGTGGGATCAGTCAAGTCAAAAGGAAAGAGGCTCCAGACTATTAGGTTCTCCTGCCTTATTTATAGACTTTTACAGACAACCCAAATCTAAACATTAGATTTGACTGCTTTCATCCAAATAAGGAGGAAAAGCAGCCCAGTATCATTCATGAGAAAACTTCCTTCCTTCTTCAAACATTTCTTAACTTCATATGGACAACAATCGCATATATAATATTTGCTGACAGTATGGATAAGGAACCAGATACCCTGTGAAGGGCTAGTAATATTTCTATTTACCCAGGCTTTTCTGGGTCCATTTCCATTGCTCTTGCCCCTGAAATTAACAGGTTTTTTTTCTCTTTAGTTCTTTGTCCAGTTGAAAGCTATCATCTCTAAACAGTATATATGGTCTAAAAGTAAGACAGTAATGAATTTAAATAAATAAATGAAATATGATCAAAGAGGCTGTCTTTCCCTGTACTTGGCATGTTTTAGTCTGCAACCCAAAGATTCTGTATAAGAGAGAAGAATTCAGCTAGTGCAATCAGAGGTTTGTTTTTTTTCTTTTTCAACAGAAACTACTTGGAAATGGAAATGTCTCTCTCCCAGGAACAGATTCAAAAATACACAGACTGCCTCCAATCCTATGTGAACAGCACAGTCAAAGAGCTTAGGCGGCTTTTTCTGGTCCAGGATCTGGTAGATTCCTTAAAGGTAGGTGACCCACAAAACAAGAATTTAAAGAAGGGAGAACTTCAGATTCATGATTGAAGAGTTACATTCCCTGAGTGCCCATATTGATTCCTTTAAAGTTTTCAAAGGATAACTTTATGGCTAGTGCTGGAGAAGTAAATAAAATATTTCTTTTAAGAAAATCAATATATAATTAATAAGTAGAATTCAATGTCATGAGGTATCATGGTGATCAGACTGATGCTTAAAAAAAGATCAGATTAGTTTGTAATTATAACAAGTTCTTATTGCAATCAGCTTGAATTGAAGCTGTTTTATCCTACACTGTTTCTTGTTAGCTCTCAGAATATGCCATAATGTGCTTTAAAAAACCCCCCTCAGTTCTATAATCTCTGTCACTTAGCACGTTTGTTTGAAGTTTGAAGTTAAAAAAGGCCCCAACTCTTTCTTATTGAACACTGAAAATCTGGCTCAACACACTAGCATTTGAGAGCCCAGGGTTCATATCATTTTTCATTCATGTTCATTTTATTTATGCATGAATAAAATGAACACGAATGAGCAGCATTCCACTTTTTTTACGGGAGCGCAAGGCAGTTTTTAGGGGACTCTTTTCCTTCCATTTTATCTCCACAATAACTTTGCAGCTTTCTATGACTGAGAGTGGATTTACTTCTCCCCAGTCTTAGTCCACACCCACTAGAGAACACAAGTTCTCAATTAAGAGGAATAAAGTTTGGGGTATTTTTAAGTGGAAACTTAAAATTTTAGGCATAGTAGTAGAGTATCAAAATAATCAATTTTTAGAATTGGATGAACGTTAACATTTAAAAGCAACCTAACCCTAACTCTACCCCTATTAACGGCCATATTATTTTTCAGATACCATGCTCAAGATAAGGTATTTCCCTCCCCCCCCGCCCCACACACATATCTCCGTGCAATAACCCAGAAATGCCAATTTACTTGATAACATTATACTTTTATTTCTTCCTTCACTTGCAAAAATATGGGAGAAAGGTACAGCTCTAAGGATTCAGAAAAATAGGAAACTCCTTCCTTCCTTCCTTCCTTCCTTCCTTCCTTCCTTCCTTCCTTCCTTCCTTCCTTCCTTCCTTCCTTCCTCTTTTCCTCTACAAATTCAAGACAAGATTTAGATGTATAGCTTATTAACTACTGGCCACAAAGCTTTGATTACACCAGAATGCTCATCTCAGAAATGTAATTAAATGTATTTAATGAAATAATAATGGGCAAACTGAAGCATTACCTCTAAGATTTCCAATATCCATTACTGTTATGTTGGTAGTCTGGTGTGGTTGTGGGAAATGTAATTACTGTATTATTTCCAATTCAGTTTGCAGTACTAATGTGGTTGTTGACTTACGTTGGAGCTCTCTTCAATGGCCTAACTCTCCTGATAATGGGTAAAATTAATCATTTCTTTTAATTTGTATCACAATAATTTTGTGGTTAAAATAGATTGAGTGGTTTCAGTGAAATATGTCCCTCTCTTTTTGTCAATTGTTTTTTTTCCAGTAATTTCTTTAGAAAGTACATATTTGTTATTTAACACTTCTGATTATTTTTGTGGCTGATATGCTCATAATTATGTTAGAAGTTTTAATTCAGGAGACTTAGATTTTATTCTTACATTATGTTTCCAGTCTCTTATTTCCCCCCAGTTCCCCTACTCTCAACTTCTCAGGTTCGCTTAATAAAATAATTTTAATAGTACAATTACAATAGTAATTATCATGTTATCACATCCTCTGTACTTGCTCTGTATAATTTTTTATTAAGTTGTACATCTTCATTCATTACATTGTTTTAATAACAATGATTATTTGTTCAGTATTGATTGAAGATTATGAATAATGTTTAGGTAACTTAGACCTGTTCATTAAAAAAGAGGTATTACATCAATATTAATTACAGTTTAGGATGTCCAAATATACTATTATTTTTTTTACAAGAATGTAGCAAGCAAGGGACTTGTCAAACCCTGTGAATTCAGGAAACAATAACCACTTAGATTTCTAGAAATATCTTAATTGCTAAAGATAGGATAGTAGAATCTTGAAAGTCTATCAAAACAATTCTCCAGGTCAGTTTATACCTACCATATTTAAGGGGAAGTTGTTCCCTTTTTCATGCTTCCCCCTCTTCGGAACTGATGGTTCTTTTTGCTCCTCTTCTTTTTCGTTAGACAATCCATCACAGCACTTAGTTTCACTTACAGAAGATTCTATGTCTTTTCCCTAAAAACTGCAGTTATAAAGGCCAAGGGAAAAGATTATAGTCATATATTCTGAACTAACATTACTGAGTTAGACGAATAAATAACCCAAGCTGATAGAAGCAATAGCAATAGCACTTAGATTTATATACCGCTTCACAGTGCTTTACAGCCCTCTCTAAGCGGTTTACAGAGGATATTGTCCCCAACAATCTGGATCCTCATTTTACTGACTTCGGAAGGATGGAAGGCTGAGTCAACCTTGAGCCGATGAGAATCGAACTGCTGGCAATACTGCATTTTAACCACTGTGCCACCACGGTTCTCTCTCATACAAAGACTTCTTGTGGTGACATTTCTACTTTGGAAATGATTATAAAAACAGCCAAGACATTAAACTGAAATGTAATCTCATTCAAAATCTGAGATATGTCTAGATCATGGCCTCTTGGTTCATACTGTCACACTAAAAGAAGTGTTATGCCACCACTTGTGCTATACTTTTTTTTTTCTTATCTAGACTTTAGAACCTCTGGGAATAGGTTTATCTAGAAATAAACTTTCATTGTTTACTTCCTTTATGAAAAGCTCCATCACTCCTGTATTCTGTGAATACATTATCCAATTCAAAAGCTAGATAGTGAGGCTAAGTTCAGTCCCAGAAGAACTGAAGTATCCCATTACCATGCACAATAGCTCATTGCTTGTGATGGCTTCAAACCACTTCAGTTTCCATACATTTTTATACCTTCCAATGAAAGTTGGCCAATCCATCAAAGCTAGGGTGGTCCCATCCTGGGAATTTTCTCATACCTCTCAGTATATCATTTCCTCATATAGACCAACAGAAGGCCATCTGTTGCTTTGTGTCCCATTTTTTCCCATGTGTTGCACACACTAAAATCTTCCAAAACAAACATTTCTGGCCTTTTGGCTTGCTTTAAGTCTCACATGCTACATTATTCAGCTTTATGTCGTGAATTTCCATAAAGTCATGGTATCAAGCTTCACATTATTATATCATAGTATTACACACTGATCAGCCCTGGTGAATGCATTGATTAGCATTGGTGGCATTAATACATTGATTCATGGTTCATTAATTAATAGAGATAAGCATCAGATTCTAACTGTACCAGGTCTTTCCTTTCCCTCTCTATGTCTTGTAATCATTCAAATGTAGAATGGAATAGCAATTATTCTTCAACCTTGTTATGCCTTTGAATGGTGAGCACAAGTGTGTGCTATACTTGCAAATATGCTTAAGACTTTTTTTCTCCTCTGTCTAGCTGTGGTTTCAATGTTTACTCTACCTGTGGTATATGACAAGTATCAGGTATGTAAAAAAGTTTAATTTATGGATTTCATTTTGATAAGTAGTACATATAGATGGATGAATAAGGAGCTAGGGGCACGGTTAGTAGTAATCATCATCATCATCATCATCATCAATTTTTAATACACATATTTGTCCCACTGATATCTTTGTACATGCACTGGTTATTCAAGTTCTTGTGTGGTTTGAACTGTTGTAAAATCTGTTTGAGATTACAAGGAGAAAAGTGTAAAAGATGACAACAAACACAAGATGGTGGCCATAAAAGCCCTGTCAGTTATACATGCATTAGACATTAACATGCATAACCCCAGTAGTGGGGCTTTGATTGCATTGCTAAAATTGCCATCTTGGGGTGGGGTTTGTTTTTTTTTTGCCACCAATACACACCTGAGAGATGGTGCTGATTCCAGGAAAGATCATGTTAATCTACTATAGCAGAAATAAAGTTTTGTGTCATTTCAAATGTTTCCAGGTTTTTCTTTTGTTTTGTATCCACTTTTGTGGACTAAAGTCCACTTAAAATATACAAAATGATGTCTTAGGTTGTTGGTTTGTATTTGTATGTACACACTTCATTGTTGGAAAAAAAAGTCTGCATGTCTCTTATATTCTTGGAATAAGAGAGAAATTAAATATGAAGCTAGAAAGTATGGTAATCTTAACACTTAATGCATGTAAAACAATCTCAACTACCATTCACAAAGTGATGAATTAATAGCAGAAACATCCTGGCATGTGGATGGGTAATGGGATAAAATTCTGCTAGTTCATTTTGGTTCATCTATGACAGAACTGAACTTCCAGATAATTTATATATCGGTAGTTTGAAACTGGTTCTCTCCTTGAAATTCCTTCGTTCAACAATAGCTACTATAATAAGACTATTTGGAAGACTGAAATCTTCTCCCAATAGATTCTGTATGTTGCCCTTTTAAATGTCAATTTTGAATTCAGTCTGTTTTCTCTTAAGTAAATGATTACAAGATTGTGGCTTCAGATACCAGTTTTTGGGTTTTTTTGCTTTCATTTATTACCTGCTAGCTGGTTTGGGTTTATCCCTGCTGCATAATTAATAATTAATTAATGATAATATAATCCATAGGGTTGGAAAATAATTTCTACTTGATAGTGAGTGTATTTTTCCTATTTTGATTGATTGCAACAATATTTTCATAAGGGTTGCTGCAAATGTTAACTGTTGGGGAATATGGCAGACAAACAGAGTGTGGGAAGAATCCAGAGAAAGAAATATTTTGGGAAATATTAAAAAGGCAGAATATATTTCCCCAAAGTATTTTAAAGGCAGAAACCAAACCCCTCCCCCAAGTCTCTCTGTCCCAAACAGAAACCGGGTCTGCAGAAATGCAGATGTGATAATCTTGTCAGAAAGATTGGAGTCAGGAAGCTGGGATTAGAAAGAAAGATCCCTAGAATCAACAATCCCTCACACCAAAAATCCAACAGTCATCAGCCACAGCCCTAGGGAAGCAGGATATGACCTTTGGGACATAATAGGATTAACCCACCACCATCAGAATACCAGAAAGGCACACTCAGACTCAGGTCAAAGTTCAGGCCACAGGAACAACTCTAAACAAAAGCTTAAGAAGGTATAAAAGCCCACCACTCCCTATTACATGTGGTCAGTTTTTCCAGAGCCATCTTTCTGTTTGGCTCTCCGCTTCAATAAACTACAGTCTTCTTTCTAAAGCAATCTCCATGTTGTTTATTACCGGCTTGGACTGGACCCTGATGAAGACTTTTCTTTCAACAAGAGCTTAGTAAAAATCACCTCTATAAAATGTAAAAATGCATATATCAATATAATTGATTCCCCATTGATTTCTGTTTTCTTTCTTTTTCAGGCACAGATTGATCAATACTTGGGGCTTGTGAGGACCCACATAAATACCGTTGTGGCAAAGTGAGTAAAATAGTCAAGTTATTTAATACCAGGATGAATAGAATACTCTTGCTAGATTTCTATATACTTAGTATTAGGGACACATAAATCAGCGTTCTTCAGTTACTTAGGACAGCAACTACTTAGCACCAAGAAAGTTACCCCCCCCACCCCCCAGGTAGACATCTAATATAAAGAAAGCTTTGGATAGTGACTTCTCTCTTAGCTCAGTTGAGGTTAGGTATTAAAATATCTGTATTTTAATCTGAAGTCAATTTTGAATCTGGCTCCAGTTTGTAGTTTGAGGAATGTGTACAGTACTTTTTTCAGATTTAAAATGTATTCTGTCCTGGTTTAGGACATAATGACAGTATTACATTAAATTGGCTATTGAAGGAGCGATAACTATAGCTCTATGGATGATCATATCCCTCCTGCATTGTTCCAGATCACTCCATTATTTTTAATGCCCCAAATTTCTCCCAAAATCTTTTGTGATTCACCCTCTTGCAACTATTAGGGATAACACCTCCTTAAAAATTCCTTTGACATCTACAGCAAAATGTTTCCTACTGCCCTGGAAAAGAATTATTCCTCTAAGTTTCATCTGTTGATGTACTTTCTTTTAGGGGTATGCAATGCAATAATTCAGAAAAGGTTCCTCAGAGATTGTGAAACTGTCCATGTTTTAAATAGAAAAGAAGCTCTTTCCATGTGTGACAACTGTAGCTCATAATGAATGTTTCTGAGTGAAAGGAATTCTACCAGATGATTAGTTTCAAGCAGAGAAAATTAATTATGTAGTGAAACAGGTATACTGAGTGTCTAATTTTCATTTTTGTTTTTGTATTCCTATTTTTCAACCTCCAGAATTCAAGCAAAAATCCCAGGCGCTAAGAGGAAGGCTGAATAAAAGTAGCAGCAAGAATCTATCAACTACAGGAGTGAATGATAAGAGAGTCTGGGATGAAAACAGCCCTGTTCTTTTTACTTATAATTTATTATCCATCTCTCTTTTTCTTGCTTGCTCTCTCTCTTTCTCTCTCTGGGTGAAGGCAGATGTAAAATGGAAAAACTCACAGTGTTGCAGCATGCCCCTCAACCCTAGGTTGAGCCTGGCTTCCTCTGAAATTCACAACCGAAATGACAGGCATCAATGCCACGAAAATGGGCTCAGCCACCTGCCTTTAGTCTCTTTTGCCCTATTCTTGAGGCTGGCTGCCCAGCTATCCAAAAAATAATGAGAGCATTGCATAAATGTTCATGATTTTTTATTCATTTCTTCTTATCTACCTATATATCCACACAACATACTACTTCTTTGAAAATGTAAAGTTATTTTAGGGATTGAGAAGAAAACATTTGAGTGACATCATGAGAAAGCAGCCAATCAGCACTGTGCACAGCCGGCTTCTGCTTCAAATTTGCAGAACTGTTTTTTTCTTTTCCAGTTCCATCCTGGGGGGAAAAAAGGGATGTTTGGATACCATCTAGTGAGGGTGCTGCTGGAATGACTGACACCATTGCTCTGAACGTGTTATATTTGTCTTCACTCTTCTTTCTTTCGAACGCCATGATCTCAGAGATGTGAAATAATGAAGCAGCTTCTCTCCCCCACACTTCTCCTGCTGTTTCTGTACTCTTAGACTATTTGCAATCATGTGTGTCAAGCACTAAAGTATAGTAAAGAGAAAAGTGTTCTAGGTGTGGTTCTTGTGTTGCTTCTTAAGTGCATGATGGTGAGAATCTAAAGTTACTATTGAACTTTCAATTTTTTATTATCTAGTGCTTCTACTATCATTTCTTCTATCGGCATCGCTTAAATAACTCTGAATGTTACATGTGGCTAGGGCTTTCCTGCTTAGTGCACTGATGCAGTTTTGCTTCTATGTCCACTGGGTTTGCTGGTTGGCTTTATCTTTGACTATTTAGAATCATAGACTGAGTCTTCAGGTGTCATTGTTTCTCTTTTGGCTCATCTAATTAAAAAACAAGCCAAGGAGTAATCCGTACTTAAATGGCATAATTCATTTTGTATAACTCTCTTAAGAAATTGAAAATAAAACCTACACACCCAGTACCTTTTGTTTTGTTTTCTTTTTTGGGTTTCTTTTTTCTTTTTTTTTGCTCTTCAAGGATCAGTGGTCTGATTACATGTATGGGAAAATTAAGACTTCCAGCTTGTAATACGTATCACAAATTTGTATGACGTTCTCTGTAGGATTTAATTATGGATTCTTAAATATTTGCACTTATGTACTTGATACTGAATGCAGAAATAAATGTTACTAAATGTTAAAAGGAAGGTCTTCTTGCCATTTTGCTCACAGTCATTATCACATAAATACTATGAATTTATATATTGTACTGCTTTCTGCCTATCACAAAATTGTCAATAGCAATAGATTCTGCTGAAGAATCTGTCTTTAACAGGTAACATTTTCTGAGCAGCACGGGGACTAGGTAATATCTTTCAGAAATCTAGTTTTATTGATTCCAACTGCCAAGGAAGCCAGTTCATTACTGGATCTGGAGATGGCTATGTCAAATATGATTTACAGACATACATGCCAGTACAATAGACCCGCCCATTTTTATCACATTGGTGTTTTGTGATTCAGTGTTATGTACTATCAGAGAAACATAGAATTACAATCTCAAGAATGTATTAAATATTTTTGGAATGTCTTTTTAATAAATTGGACAATTTCATATGTTTAGCATGAAAAAGATCCCATCTTGTAAAACAGGAACATGAAAAATTGCCTTACAAACCAAGGTTTGTCTAATTCAGTGTAATGTTTACACTGACTGGAAGTAGGTTTAAGGCTCACTTTTTCCACATATTACCTGAAGAAACTGGGGCTTTAACTTGGAGTTTTGGGGGGAAAGGATATAAATCCATTGAATACTGTAAATATTTTCCCCAAGTTTCTTCAACTGTGTAATGTTACATGGTTTAACTTTCAGCCCATGCTCTAGATTACTGGTCCTCAATCTTTCTGGCACCAGGGACCAGTTTCGTGGAAGACAATGTTTTTACAGACGGGATGGTGGTACTTTTGTATGCAACCTAGATCCTGCAGATGCACAGATGAAGCTTTGTTCGCTCGCTGCCACTTGCGTGGCCCAATACCTAACAGACCATAGACTAGTACCGGTCCACGGCCCAGGGTGGGGGACCCCTGCTCTAGATAACACACAAGAGTTTTGACAACACGGTTAAAATTTATGAAAAAATATACTATCATTGCAATCAGTACAAACATATTTTTCATCAAAGATGACTCCTGCAAAATAGTTTCTATTAGTTTTCCAAGCAGTTGGCTTCAGTAATAAAACGAGGATAGATTGCAGTGTTTGTTTCTTGTACCTATTATGCACAGCAGCAGTTAAATGCTGTCATCTAGTTCAGGAACTGACCAAGAAGTATGTCTTCTCAAAAAAATGTTAAATAAGATTCTTCCATCCTTGTTCTGCTTCAGTAATGAAGCAGATTTCTGTTTGTACCCAGACTATGGGGTAGAGGAAAGAAGGAGAGAGGTGGCAGGGATGTTTTGTTTGGGGACAGCTCCTGGCATAAAAGCTGCTTCTCTCCCAGTTTCTCCTTCTCCCTGGCAACAATGTGCGCAGAGAATAAGGATAAGGATATCATTTCTTTACTGGTTATTAACTTCTTTTCTTATCCCTTAGGTTCTCTCCTTTTGGTGGGGGGAACGGGATTTTCCTGGTGCTAGAACTGGCGCCCAAAAGATCTCCCCATTCTTCTTTCTCTCCATAACCTTTCCTCTATGGGTTGACATGTGGGAGAGATGACAATTTGGTACAGTGGGGAAAGCCCTGATCCTCCTCCTGCCAATAGGCAAACAGCTCCCCCAAATCAATCTGGAACCAGAGTTGTGGGTGTATCTACCTTGTCTTCAGATGGCCAACAGAAACAGGACAACCCACCACTAGCAAACTTACCTCCATGCTATTCACCGCAGACTGCACTAAACTTGTACCAATCAGTATGAGGGAGCATCACTGCAGAAACAAAACAGGAAGACGTATGCACAAGCTACATCCACAGTAGGCTGAAAGTCAGCTGAAGGCAATAACAAGTGTTCATGTCCTCCAGGTTGTTTCTTGAAGCATCAGCAGTCTCTAGTTAGCAGGTGGTACAGAAGAGTCCTGAAGATGTCATGTTGTCTGTGTCTAATACAAAAATCTATTGTGAGTTCTCCCTCCACTGGAAGTACATGAGCTGCAGGAATATCCAGAGAGAAGTGAAAAAGCCAAGATGGTAGCTGTGCCTGCACAACTGGAGCCCACTCCTTTTAATATGTGTTGCATGCAAAGGAACAGGACTTCCATCACATGACTGCAGACAGCTTCTTGATCTTTTTGCTATCCCCACCCAGGGATAATAAGCCATCTCAGCACCAGCCCCATTCCTTCTCTCCCTAGAGCAGGAGTATCAAACTCGCAATGTCACGTGATGTGTCATGACGTATCACAACTTTTTTTCCATTGCCGGCAATGTGGTGGGCGCAGTTTTGGCATGACACCCCTGCCTTAGAGTACCAAAATACCATATCCTCCGGCCATTCCATAAACTAGCCAAAGCTGTGTTGTTTCAGCAAGCTTTTGGTCCATAAAGAAGTTTTAGCTATTATTTTACTGTGTCTTTTAATAATTTATATTTTATGTGTGTGTATGCATATACATGTATGGCTTTGGGCACTCTACCTAAAGACCCTGTTAATCATGTTAAATTTATTTATCCTTAAGAGCCTCTTTTGAATACATTTCTCAAATTAAGGTGCCTAGATGAACTACTGAAGTAATTTTCATTTTTAAAAAGATTTTATACTAAGTATAATGGATTTGGTTGCATTTCTAAAAAGTATCAGCTAAAAATGCATTCACAGTTCTGTGCAATGCCCATGTTATCATTTTATAGCTCATTCCTAGATTAACTACAGACATAGGAAATCACATAAACAAGACTGCAGTTTCAGCAACCATCTGGAAACAAAAATGCCTTTACTTGTATATTATTATTATTTAAGTAAACTCTGATATAAGTAATTATTTAAACGCAAGAAAACATGCATATAACTGATAGGTTACCGAATCATAAGAAATCCACTATCCTTTCATAATATTTACTAAAAGGCCCTCTCCAGTGTTGCAACCCCCCCGCCCCCCGAGCCTATTGCAGTTTTTCGGTTCCAAATGAAGGGAGAGGAGTAGAAAAATAAAAAGACAAAAGAGCATTTTTTTTAAATCCGCCCCTGTCATTTTTCTCGGCGGCTTTGGAACAGCAACATCCAGCGGGTCTGGCGAGGCACGCGCAAGCCAGTCGCCTCCGGTTGTCATAGTAACCGCCCGCGCGGTCTGGCTCGGTGGTGATGGCGCCTCCTCCTCCTCACTCGTCCCGCTGTTCCGAGTCTGCGGCGGCAGCGCTGAAGCATCTGCAAGGCGTGGGTGAGGCGCTTTCCTTCCTCCGCAGTTGCTTAGGCAAAGCTCAAAGCTAAGGCTCCCGTGTTTGGAAGCTTGCGCGTGGAGGGTGGCGCGGGCGCGCGGCCATCTTGAAAGTGCGAATGAGAGGAACTCCAACGTTGGGCTTGGTGGGGGAAGAGCTGGTTGGCACTCCGCGGGGAGGGGAGAAATAATCCCACTGGGAGATGGGAATGATTCGCCAGTCCGTCTTTTCAGCATGTCTTAATATTGTCTTTTCTCTCTTTCTCTCTCTCTCTCTCTCTCTGTTCAGCCTTCTTGTGAAATGTAAACGCGCAGCAATAAGGCACTTAACGCTTTCTCTACTCTCTCTCCCCAAGGATTAAACCTAGATCAGTTATTGCCTTGGTGACGGGACGGCACCCTCCACCCAATCTTTCCATGAATTCGTCTTCTTCCCTCACCCGCTGGCCTTAAAATCTTTTTGGAAATAGGGGCTGGGCTCTGATATCACCTGAGCCAGTGAGCTTGACAGGATGGGAGGACCTGAATTTGGGGAATTTTATACTGTGGAGGAGCAAAGGCTGAGGGATGGGCATTTTATATGGAAACCCGAGGTATTCTTGATTGCAGGGCTTTTCAGTGTTGAGTGAGAAAATATACTGAAGTAAATGCTGCAAATTTGATTTATTTTTCAAAAAGAGATGTGTGGAATTTTAACTTATTCTTGTAGCATAGCCTCTCATGTATTAAAGCCTACTGTTTCAGTTTCATTTTGACTAATGTTTACTCCCTGAGAGCAAACAACATGCAATACAGTAAAGGTTTTATTTTAAATTGAGAAGCTGAGAGGTCAATGTTTATGTGATCCCAGTGTTATTCAGAATTATGAGTAGCAAGAGTGGCCTTCTGGTTTGGGGGAATTTTTTTTTCCAGGCAGTTGAAGCTACCTGCAGACAATGAATTCTGCAGGAGGTATCTAAAATCTATATAAATAAAAATGTAAATGTTCGTTTGTTCAAAATCTTAAATCTCCGAAAGTTCTTCACCGATTGCTTTGAAATTTTGACACGACGTTGCATTCGAATACGCGCGTGTTTTTATATACCTATATTATATAGATGTCACAGCTGTGACAGGTAAAAACATGCTTTTTTTGAAAAACAGCGCCATCTGTTGGACATAAAAGCAACACATGCTTTTACCAGACTGAGCCACAGCAATGCATGGCTGGATACAGCTAGTGTTAAAATAATTTTAAAAAACCATTGGAAACTTAGTTATTATATCATATTGTTGAAAAAAGTGCAGTCACATATTGGTCAAATGTTTAAAAAGCCTGTCATTTTTGAGAACAAATTAGATGGGAGCCAGCTGTACCAAAGCATCATTTCTGAGAACATAAGTCACATTCAGAATCTATGGAATTACCGGTAGGAGTAGAATTCAGTTAAAGGAAGAAATAACTGTCATTGCTTCATTTTAGTGGATATAACAATTAGTAGTTACAACTTCTGAAGATTACTAACAATGGACAATACTATCAATGTGTCCATGTCACATTTCAAAAGTTGAAAATTATGAATCATCTCATTAATTTTATTTTTGCAATGAGAATATTTTTGCAATATTTCTAACATTCTAAATATATAATGCAGGGGTGTCAAACTGCTGGCCCACGGGCCGGAAGAATCATGGCGAAACCGTGCCCACCCCATTCCCGGCAATGGAAAAAAAATCACGACACATCACAACATGTCATGTGACGTGAGTTTGACATCCCTGATATAAGGCAAATGAATTGTCTAGGAATAATGTGACAGAAATGTGCAGCTAAAACAATTTATGGGTCTGTTTGAACTACACAGATAATTTACGGATCTGTTTGAACTACACAGATAATTTACATATAATTTTAGGCTCCTCTTCTTCAACAATCTGACAATGAACTAATTAGAAAGCTTTCTCATTCCTTCCCTTCTCATTGTCTTTTACCTATGCTTTTCTCTGCTGAAGCAAGAAGTCTTGATCCTCCAACCATATATGGTATAGTTGATGGATATATTGTCACATCGAGAGACATAAATCAAGTCTTATAATACTTCAGATGTTGCTTGTTCTTATTTGTTTAGACAGGAAATATTAAAAATATTAAATATTAAAAAGATTTGCAGTTATTGTTACATTTTTCACTTGTTTACCGACATACACATATCCCCATACATATTTCACCAGTTTACATTTTATTTGCATTATCGTTAATTATTTGCAATGAGACTTAAGCATTAAATTTCACACTTTTATAACTTTTCACAAGCATAGCCAGTCGTAGCCTAGTACTCTTATGCTTCCTGGCATTTTGAGTATTATTTTCTCATCTAGTTCATAATCGCTTGTTTTGAGAACTTTATGTTAGGAACTGTATTTTATTTTGTCTTTAAAATCATCTTTATTCTGATACTATTTTAATTGCTGCATATGGTGAAACCTTTCAAAACAACTTTTTGCCTCTATGACAGGCTTTGAGTCTCACTTTCTCTGTTTTTCTTGCACTGATCATTAGGAGGCACCATACTTTCATCCTTATTAAGAACTATCATACGTGGACATCCAACCATTATTCTGTGGACTTCAGACCTTCTACTTAGAATTGAACTCAAAGATCTTGATGCTTGGATGAATACATACAGTGCATGAACTTTAGGAACTATTTAGAAGCACTCAATGTTTACAAGAAAGTATGCATAGAAGCTATCAGAACAGTATATACAGTCTACCTTCCCCTAAGCTCTCAGAGAAGAGAGAAATTACATCATGTGCCATCTGGGGATTGAAGGCATATAAAAATGTATACATGGAGAAGTGGAAGATATTAAATCAGTCTTTTGTCATAGTCTAATGATTTCCTGTCAACATTGTCAATATCAAAACTGATGTCAATGGGTGAGGGCGAAACAATTATGTTGATTCATCTCAAATATCAGTCCATTCTAGCAAGGTTTTAGATATTTTTCTAGCAATGTGATAGATAATTTGGCCGGATTTCAAGATTATTTTGAGAATTCAGATGTTTCTGAATATCCGAATTTGAAAATTTGTGAATTCTAAAATTCCAGAGACTAACAAGGGTTGGTCCTAGATGACCACTATTTGCTCTCAGATTCTATGGTGCTCGCTGGTTTACCAAGAAGCTCTGGGAGCTGAAGGAGCAGAAGCAATACCTAGAGTAATGGTGAAGAAAAATAAGAACATAACCAACCATAGATTTTCATATGTTAGAACCATGCTATGATAACAAGAGCAATGAAGCATCAGCATTTCTCTGCCCTTATATCAGCAGAATATCATCCAATGATCCTATTAAAGGTGACCTTTCTGAGAGGAATTATTTGCATTTTGCTAAACAAACTGCAAATTTGTTTAAACAAATAGCCCAACTAGCACTTTGAAAACATGTAAATACAAGTGGATTAATAGGTACCACTTAGGTGGGAAGGTAACAGCATTCTGTGTGTCTTTGGCATATAGCCATGGTGACAATGCTGGCTCCTTCAGCCAAGAAATGGAGATGAGCACTGTGGCCTAAAGTTGGACACAACCTTTACCTTTACCTTAAACAAATTGGTCATATTCAGTTCTTGTCTTTTCTTTGGCAGAACCACTAGAGATAATTTGGGCAATTGAACAATGATCTGGGATTTTTTCAGCTTGTAGACTTCTAATATTGTAGACAGGTTCAGCTACTGCATGACTATGGCTACCTCATTTTTTTCTAGCAGTAAGATGTGGGAGTGAGCTACTGGATTCAAAAGACAATATCTCTTTGAAAGAGGGAGTGGTGTCTGCTGTCTTGACAATAGTACTGGTATTCCCCCCTCTTAATCCAAAAGTAATAAACAAATTGAACACTTCTCCATCTTTCTTTTTTGGAGACAGTTTTGGAAAAAGAGACTGAACTTAGGTTGCAGATGAACCTAGAAGAAATAGAGTATATGGAGTCCGGTAAGGAGAAGGGCGGGATACAAATCAAATAAATAAATAAATAAATAAATAAATTCCTGGCAGATGGGATTCAGGACCAGATATGAAACAAGCTGCAGGGAATGTGGGTCTCCTGGTCCTTTCAGTTCTCTCTCAGCAATATCTTATACAACTGACCAAGGCATCCTTCTGAACGATCTGCAAGAGCACTACCTGAATCAGAAGTACATTAGATACTTACAGGGCAGGGGTGTCAAACTGCCGGCCTGCGGGCCGATTTCATCATACCGGAGCCGTGCCCACCCCATTGCCGGCAATGGCGAAAAAACTCCGATAACGTTGCGCGATGTCGCGAGTTTGACATGTCTGTTATAGGGGAAGTGTCTTAAGTCCTTGGCCATACCAGTGTTGGGCGCTGCATGACTCAGCCCTTTCTCCCATGTGTGAGAGTTGCATCTCATGGTGTCTCAAAATGTCAGTAAAAACAGTGTGAAAAGTGTATTCAGAGGGGGGTGGGGGTGGCGGTGTAGTAGTTTTTTACATTGTTAGGAAAGAAAGAGAAGATTAGGAATTTATTTCTATAAACAGGACTAGTTCCTGAATCATTGAAATTCTTCTGGTTATGCTTCCTATTTTTTTCAGTATTATATATTCAGAATTTCTTGATTTTCTTGTTGGTTTATCAAAAATTTTCTAGTCCTGTTTGACTGGATAAAGCTTGACAATATTATTTAGCATACTGTATATATGGCACCACTTGGAGAAATTGCAGTATACTTAACTACTTGCCCAACCCCCTTTTGAGTGTGCTGACTTGGTGTCTTCTATCCTTACACAAAAGGTCCTATCACTGATTAGTTGGCTGAGAACTCCCAGAATCTACTCTGCAACTAAAGTGTGAAACTAATAACCATAAAGTCAACTGCCAGGTTTCAAAGCATTATTTTACTTAATGTGATTTGAAAACTGAAAAATGTTTTGAAGTCAGATTTCTTTGGTTTTTCTTTTTTGTTTAGAAAAACAGCTTCAGAATGAAGGACTACTATTCAAGAAAGAAACTATACAGCACCTTGAAGATGCTGTTAAAGCCATTAAAAAATTGGTAATACTAAAATCTAAAAAATACTGCCTTTATACATTTAAATAATACATGGGTTGTGATTACAAAATTTGGGTTAGACTAAATAGTCTTGCGTTGAATCTGGATGACTATTTGTGTACTAGACATACTATAATTAGAGTTCAGTGTTGCTGTACAGAGAAGATCTGTGCTAGGATAATGGTAGGCTTCAAAAAAAACTTGCACACAGTGTAAATCTTAATATTCTGTTAAGCTCCCTGATAATATTTAGTCATGCCATTATCTCCCACAATCTGGAGGGAAGGAAAGAATATGGGTAGTTCTTGACTTACGATCATAATTGATCCCAGAATTACGGTCATAAATCATGGTAGTCTAAGCAGATCACCATGTGACCGCACCTGATTTTATGACTTTTTATATGGCAAAGTCATTAAGCAAATGCTGTGGTCATTAAGTGAATAGCATGGTCATTAAATGCATGCATTTTAGCAAGTGGGCATTTTTTTAATGTAAACTAGAAATAAATGCCAGTTTCTGGGGTGGGGGAAAGGCAAAAATCATGGTCCTATGACTGTAGGATACTATAGACAGTTATAAGTGTGGGGCAGTTGCCAAGTGGTCAAAATATGATCATGTGACCTTGGAAGGGGGCAGCCATTGGAATTTCAAAACTGGGTCATAAATAATTCTGGAGAAGTCCAATGTAACTTCAAATTGCCTTACCCCATTTATTGAAATTTATTAGAGATCTAAGCAATGATTCTTTTGTACAAACTTCATCACTAAGAAAAAAAGTCTGTACCTACATTTAGGAAAAATAGGGCCATCAGATTTTTTCCCCCTTTGTCATATATCTATCAATTTCTAGGAAAAGGAAAGAAAAGATACAATTGAACTGTTGGAAGAAGAGACCATAAAAAACTGTAATCTCCGTATCAGAGTCAAGAGATTCCCAGCAATTGTTATGAAAGAATTTGAAGGTACTTTTAAGTGAATCCATTTTATCTTAGAGTAAAATGCATGGTATGCATATGATTAATTTGCTAATTATGATCATTTATTTTAAGAACTATGCAATTTGACAGAGCTTTCCATAACTTGTTTTGATTAACATTTGGATTTGGATACTAGAAATTGAGTAAGTATAAAAAGAGGAAATTAAGAAACAATATATACATTTCTCTTAGGATAGTCTTATTATTTATATCTGATTTAGAAAAAAATGTAAAACCAATGCATATCTGGAGTTTACATATTGCTTAATCCCAGATCCCCATTAACATATCTCCAAACTGATCTGAAAAAAAGGATTATGTTTTAATAGCCTACTGTTCAAGGCAGCAGCTTCTTTGAAACTCTTATTAATGATCTGAAAGGATGAGTTCTATAGAAGACCAGAGAAAGTTTGTGATGGAGAGTCAAGAATGAATTATGTTGTTTGGCCTTAATGCATTTAAATATTATCAAGATTTTTCAAATATTGGAAGTATAGGAATATACCTATGGATCCTTTGCTTGTTTGCTTCAATCTTGGGCTGAAGAGGTATTAGAATAAGTGAAGATGAATATGGAAAAATAACTTTGCTTTACAAGAGGCTCAAGAAATTAACGGAATACGAAACATTCACCATACTGCATATATTTGAAGCTCCATATGTGAGTTAATAGATCATTCAATATCATCTGGCAAATAATAAAAGAGAATTATGTTTTTATATTTCAGATTTCAAGTCTTCAGTATTTTCAAGGGCTTGTTTCTGTGGAATGTGTATAACTGAAATATCTAGATAGAATGAAGACGCAATCCAAATACCACCGCAGTGTGGTTAACCTTTAGAGTCAGTGCTTAACCTTTAGAGTCAGTGTCTTGTTTTCCTATGACCTCTATAATTTCTAGATGATTCATTTGGCACTTCAAGTTAGCACAGAGATCTGATAATTTATAGAAACATTGAAAATGGATTTAAATATTTTATTTCTTTTAGCATATCTGTCTTTCTGTTTTAAAATTCTTTATTTTAGAACTTGTGGCTGCTGCCCATCGATTTCATCTTAACAAGTTAAGAGAAGTAGAAGCTTCTATGAATGAAACTATTGCTGCAGTACAAGAGGTGTACACAAAGCAGATGCTCTTTGAAGAACAAAACGAAACACTCTGGTAGGCACTATTTGTTTACAATTGTGATATTCAATTCCTTACCCTAAGGGTCATGTATTCTCTACTATTATTTTACTTACCTAAAAGAACTTGTACAAAATAAAAATAGTATGGAACATCTAACTGAAAGCTTCAACAATTAGTTTCGGTATTTAGAAAATCTGTGCCTTCGACAGATAGTAACATAATTTATTGCTCTACGTCACAGGTGTCAAACTCTCTGTGTCACGTGACGTATTGCAACGTATCGTGACTTTTTTCACATTGCTGGAGCCTCCGGCATGATGCAACTGGCCCACGTGTGGGCACTTTGACACCCCTGCTATATGTTATTTCTGCTAAATTTAATCAGGAAGTATCTATAATCCACTTTTGGGAAAAGTTATTTTTAACATTTGTGGTGTTTCTCATTCACATAGCATACTATAGAGATGTAACAATGTTATCGATCCTTGGCAATGGGTTTCAAGCTAGCATATAGCTTAGAAACTTCATTGGTCTCACTTATTGATGACCTTTAGAGAGACCAGGATCAGAAGGGTGCAACCTTCAAGTCCTTGATTTCTCAATCATTTTAGTACCATTTACCATGGTGTCTTTCTGGAGTATCTTGGCAAGATTGGAGTAGTGGGCATTGTTTTGTAGTGGTGCTACTCCTTCCAGAGGACATGGTTTTCAGTATCTGGTATTATCAGAGTATCAGATGATGGTAACCCAGCTATATATATCACCTAAAGAGGTGATTCAGTAAAGACTGAACCAGTATCCTGAGGCTGTTAGGGTCTGGATGAGAAAGAACAGACTCAAAATGAATCCCTATAGGAAAAGTGACTTTAGGTTTATGATTCTAAGAAATACCATCTTTGACTATGAATGGATTAGGTATTCCTATGTTCATAGTTGGTTTGCACTTGAGGGATCCTGGATTCACAGCTCCTGCTCAATCAACAGACAATACTTGTGGCCAGGGGGATTTTGTACTATTATAGGCTGGTCTGCATGTAGTCAATCATATCTTAAACACCTCGTATTATTATAAAGTGTTCCACATGGGGTTGTCCTTAGAAAGCATTTGGAAGGTAGAGCTGGTACAAAGTGTGATAGTTGAACAACAGTGAGTATCCCAGTTCAGTATAATCAGATGAATCTACTGTATCGGAAATACATTGATTGTGATTTGACTTTCACATCCTTGTTGTCACCTTGAAGGCCTTACATGGTTCTAGACCATATTATCTGAGGATGTGCCTTCTCCAAATTAATTTGCCCATTGAATCAGATCAAATAAAGTCAATATTGTCTAGGATTGTTATCCCCCATATTTTGTAGTTCTGTTTGATCTGCTCCTTCCCTTCTGAGTTCAGAAGAGTAATTGAGCCTTGTTTGTTCCATCTAGCACACCAGAAGGGTATGTTGGGAATGAAGGATGAAATTGAAGGGTACTTAAGCTTATATGTTTTCTGTACATTATTTTGATGGTGGGCAGGTTTATTTATTATTTTTAAGGGGTAGTTTTTTTATTTTGTGCTAATCTTGATCTTGATTGTTAGCTATCCAGAGCAGCCTTTAGTAATAGCTGGCATACTAACTAATAGTAACTAACTAATTGAATGACTGACTGATTGACTGACTGACTGAATGAATGAATACAGTTGGCTTGTGTTGTTTAGTGTCATTTTTAAGATTTATTCACAATTTTCTTTTGGCAGTAAGGAGCAAGATCAAACATGGGAGAAATATGATGAAGTTGTCCAATTACTAAACCAGCAAATGGCTGCAAGACATTCTATGAACATTAAAATAAATGAACTTCGTAATATGACAAAAAAAGAAGAAGAAGAAACTGTCATGGAAGGGATTGCCATTGAAGACCTAAAGAAACTAATGGCTAGAGAAGCTCTTCAATTTAAAGAAAACAAAGCATTGTTAGAGCTACAGGTACATTTTTAGGAATTGAACCTTAGCACTGCATTAATGAAAGCATCAGTCTTGGGACCATCCATCCAGTGGGTTTCCAGAAAAGTCCTCCATGGGTTTTAAATTATTATTATCTATAGTTATTAACTCATCTATTGCTGATTTATCATTATTTTTAATGAAAATCCTGTAGAAGCACAAGGCTGGGTCATCTCTAGGATTTCTGATTAGATTCATAATAAAATAACGAACAAGTTTGTGAGAAGGGGAAGAAAGGAGGAAGAAATGTTCAGGTTGACCCTATTCATAACTGATTTGTAGACTTTTGAGGTGCACGTATCTTAATCAGATTCAAAGAAGCATCCTTTCCTTAAAACTGTCCAGAAATGTGACCCCTGTGACCCCTTTTGATGATTCAAAATCATCAGAGACTAAAAGTTTACCCATGTTATTTTCAGAGGCTGTGTTACAGGCATATAAGTAAGGATGGCAAAAGTAAAAAAGAATGTCATTGAAACAAAAGAGGATGAAATCTATGGATCACTTAGCATCAAATTAACTTTAGTGTCTTAGCTAAGTGCTGGGCTGGAAGCCAGAAGACTGAGTTCTTTTGTTCCAAAATAGGAGGTAGGAGCGGTTGGTTATTACACTGCTTGATTTAAAATAGGTGGGATAAAAATCTGACAATAAAAATAAAATCTTAGTAACATTAGCCTACTTTAAACAACATTAAAAACCATTCAGGTTTGGAAAATATGCTAGCAATTTTTAAAAAAATAAATGAAAAGGTAATATAAAAGCCATTAGATGACATTAAGAGAACCCACAAGTTAACATTTTGAAAAATATGCACGTACAGAATCTGTGATCATAAAATCTTGTGAGATTTCAGTTTTCTTTTGTGAAGTCACATACATTTTCAGTATTGGCCTGTAAAATTATGCCACTATTTGGGGAGAGGGGGGTTGAGTTAGCTGGTTTTCATGAGATTCATTCCTACTTATTTAATTATTTTGATATATCATCAAACAAGATCTTGAAATGGTGCCTAGTAATTGTAAAGATGATGACCTCATGATCGATTAATGGCAGTTGTTCAAAATAGCATTTTACAAAGTGAGACATTCAACAATTGAATGAAAGCAGCAACAATGCTGGAGAGAGATGGGTTCCGTAGAAAGTGCTAAAAATGTACAAATAACGATTTTAGCTATATTAAAGTTGTTTTTGACTGTAGATTGAAGAACTTCAGGAAAAACTTCAGATGAAAGAACAGGAGGTTGCAGAAAGGAAGACAGAATTTGAAAGGTTGCTTAAAATACTATGTCATTTACAGAAGAAAGTTTCACATCATAATCAGGTAAGTGGAATTATGCCTTTGGCAATGTGCCTTTTCAAAGTCATATCCATTGTCTTTTTCCTCTATAAAATGAATTGAGACCATATACAATAAGTATGGTCCTAGGTAGACCATATCTCAGTGCACTGGGGATTAAATATTGAATATTTTATTTACATATTTATCAAATTTCTAAAACTACCCATCTATCAAAGAAACACTAGAGAGTAATCAAAAGTAAAAAACAATAACCATAAAACACTTCTCAAGTGGCCTTTGGCTGTAATAAAATTGAAAATTGAAACACTTCTCAAAAAAACAGATCAATTAAACCAGGTCTTCCATTAAAAATCTCAAAAAAACCCCTCCCATATTATATATCCATGTCAGAGCTCTAGAAATTAATAGCAGCCTTCCACAAAGCTGATAGCATTGAGGTCATCTGTATCTCATATCATTGTGGATTCTTCCAAGAAGATTGTTACCTTGCAATGCCAACAGTTAGGAGTAAAATAAAATAAAATAATGAAATAAAATAATGTAAGTAACAATTTATATAGATGCTTATTTCCCAGATGTGACTCAGGATAGCTTACACTGATTAAAAAAATATATTTTCTGGCCATTAACACAAAGTGGGTTCTGAAAACACTATTCACCAGTAGCATGAATTTAAGGGTTTCTAGAAGTTGAGCAAAGTCAGGCCCATCTATACTTCAAGCAGTTTTTTTTCTTCAAAAAACCAAACTGTGAGCACCAGGAGTATATCAAACTAAAAAAGTTTAATAACACAAAACATAAAACATAACTACACCAAGCTTTCGTCGGACTCCTTCCGACATCGTCAGGGTTACATGCCAGTCCACGTAGTATAGTGGACTGGCACGTAACCCTGTTCCAGAAGGCAGGTGCAGATATGGAAAAGTCATATTTCCTGGGCCCTACTTGATGAGAGTCTGATTCATAGGATCCAAAACCTGCCTCTCCTACCCAACCTACTGGGAAGAGTAGAAATGCTGGGAACAAGACAGTCCTGTAAATATCCTGGCCCAATGCCATGCAGGACTTTATATGTAATAACCAGCAACCTGAATTGCAGCTGGCAGCAAACAGAGCCAGTGCAGTTTGCAGAACAAATATGTAACATGGGTATAATGAGACAAATCCATAACTTCTGGACCAAATAAAGATTCTGGATATTATTAAAGGGCAATCTCATATAGAGTGCATTGCAGTAATCCATTCAGGGGTGATCAAAGCATGATTCCCTATAACAATAGGGAAATTGTCAGGAAGTCATAAATCAACCCCACCATTTTTTCACCTGCTTCTGGCACCACCACCCCGCGGCACCCATGTGCCCACCTGTGCTCTGTAGCATGTCTCTGCAGTGTCCCCCACAGAATCTGCACTCCCATCCAAATTCCATAATAACTGACCATGACAACTTCCTGTGGCACTCATGTACGTGCCAGCTATTTGCCAGAAAGCCCCCTCCCCCCCAAATCCCATTAAACAACCTGCACGGTCCAGGGATTATGATAGCAACTGGGACTGCCAAGATTGCTGTTGTTAATTGATGCAGTCACATGAAGAGATTCTTTATAATTACTTCGCTTAGCAATGGAGATTCTGTTCCTGATTGTAACCAAGGACTCTCTGTATTTCAGTGCTTTAGTACTTTAATGGGAGCAATATGAACTTTTACTAATTACCAGTATCAGAATAAAATGAGCTTTTTATATAGTTATTTATACTGTTTTATTTGTATTTTTTATAGATTGTTACTGATTTGAAAAAGGAATTAGAAGAAATGTTAAAAACCATCAAAGAACTAATAAAAGAGTTTGAGAGGAAAAAGGCTGAGAAAGAGGAGCTTATTAAAAAAAAGTAAGCAAGATGTACTTTTCTGTTGCTGTTGCACTTGAATATTTTTATCTCTGTTGCTAAAATACATATAAATATATTTTGCAGAAAGCAAATCTGACTGGATTCTAAAGGACAAAATACAATAGCAAATAGTAATTAGTATTTGATTTACATGCAAATTAAGTTATTAGCTTAATTTGAAAAATGTTGACTCAGCAGCTGTATTTTATAAAACATGACTTATCATAAATGAACTGGGAGGCAATAACTTGTTCAACAAACCAGATTTTAAGACAAATCATGATTTAGTACAATGTGCAAAACGTGTTGGTGAAAAAGCTTTCTACCATTTTCTTACTTAATCCTTTTAAACAGGAGATGGCAGCATAAGTTCTCCTTCCATACAGTTGGATTTTCCTATTCACATGTAACATATTAACATGTAATGCTTAACATCAAAATGAGGTCAGTAAATGTAGACACATGAGTGCACTTCACCTTTGATTTGATTTTGGAAAGTTATCTAATACACATCTACCTCCTGCCAGCTTCCACGTTGACAAGTACAAAGTTATTTACTTAGGAAAGAAAAATTAATAATGGTATTTATGGAAAAGATTTGAGGATAATAAACTGATTGCAAAGAGAATATTAACCAGCCGAGAGATACGGGTACAAGAAAGGCAAATTTTAGGCAGCACCATGTATAATTTTCAACTAATGGGAAGTAATTGATCCCTTTCATTCAGCTTTAGTCAGTCCCCAATTCAAGTTATATATTTAGTTTGGGCACTACACTTATAGTATTCAGAGATTTTGGAACATATTTAAAGAATAATCATGAGTATGATTAGCAGATTAGAAACATGAGTCCCATGAAGAAAGATGTAAAGTGCTGGATATTTGATAAGAGATGACTGGTAGGGAGACATGCTAATACTTTTATCTGCTTAAGAGATTATCATATCACAGAAGAGTGGTTAATCAATTAATTAATTTAGATTTCTGCACTGAGCATGAAATAGAACTCAATGGTTTAAATGTTTTTTATAAAAAGCCTTCAAGGTACTTCTGGTTAACGGCAAATCTAGTGTGAATGTAATGTCCAGTGTTTCCCTAATATCATATTAATTTATTTAATTTGTAGGTGTTGCCTATTTCCATTTGTGACTTTAGGCTGCAAAAGATGTAAGGGGGCTTATTAATTTATATCTTGTGTTTTGGCCCTGTTTTTTCCAGAAGCAAAAGGATTTGTTTGCAGTCAACCTGTTGTTAGATTTACATTTTTGTAGATTTGTACAATAATTCTGTGAGAAGCATACAAACAGGAATGGGGACAATAGATTTTCCCCAGAGTTTCCCAGCAGCAGGTATTCAGAAGCTGCCGCCTTTTGAATAGTATCCTGCCATCATAACTAACTAACAATGATGGATTTATCCACATTGAATTTGTTTTATTTTTTTCTAAAATTCCTATAATTACATCTTGCAACAAGATGTAGCTCACCTATAGTATTAAGAAAACCCATTGTTGTGGTTGTTCCGTATAGGAATATATAGCATCAAAAGTAAATGAAGTATTTTTAGGCATTGGTTCTTTGTAGGAATTACTTGTGGGAAAAAAAATATAGAATCTCTCTGTTGGCATTTTTATACAACTGTGATAATTTGATTTTTAATAAAAGAAAAATGCTGGTGTAAAGTATGTAAAATAACACAAGTATGTATAGAACAAGGTGCTTTTATTTGATTACCGTTTTTCAGGTTTGGTCTTCAGGACAATCTAGTTTCATTAGATGCAGATTTTGATGAAGAAAAAGAACATTTGCTACAGCAGCTAGAGGAGGTAAAAAGAACAGTTCATGCTACTGAGTTTGAAAATAATAGATAATGGAAATAAGGAATACTGGTCATGGCCCTCAGTGCCTATTCTCTAAAATCCTATTTTTGTATGATTTAATGGGGAGAGGCCAGGCAGTTCTGCTCCAGCCTTTCAATGAAGTAAGCATTATAGAAACTTCTTTTATACGTATGGGCACATAGCTCTGGTTACTGACAGAAACTTAGGAATTATGCTTAATTGACGTTTTCTTCAATATCAGTCCCACTATTGTATGCAGTAATGCATATTTATTATTATCTTCTGACTTCATTCTTGAGATATAGGGATATAGGTGGATCATTGTCATAGTTTCTGCAACCAAAAAGAGCTAAAGATGTTTAGAAAAATCCATGGGGAGATAATACCCAGGCTATTGCTGCTGACATATGATTTGACCCTAATTTTATTTACCTATTAGAACTAAATTAATTTAAGAATAATGTTTGGTGAAATTAAGCAGACTTTAAGTCTCCCTTGTTTGTGCCTGATTTCATTTTCTTACACTTAATCTAAATAAATAAATGTGCCAAATCTAGACCCGCATATATACCAATGCATTTTTAGAAAATAAAAAAAGATTAAAGCAGCAACCCAGTGCTTTGTTCTGAGTTTACTTTCCTTTCCAGAGAAATTGAAAGCAGCGTGGAAGATTAGTAATAAAGAACACCTAAGTATGCATTTTCTTTTGTGATTGGCCTACCCATCATGGCAACTATTTTGAAAGTGTGCCTATAACTAAGTTTCAAATATGCTCAAAATCCTAACCCTAACCCCTTGCTCAAAAAAGTTGAATATTCTGCAATAGATGCTTTGCTCTATTGCTATTGCTACATTGCTATTTTGTCTTCTTGTAGTGAGATTGATTCTCAGTACACTTCAAGAAAGTAAAAAAGTGGCTGGTTTCAGCCAAGAAAATTAATTCTGTAATCAAATTAATTTTCTTCCACGAAAGTAAATATTTTCCTTGCTCCTTTCAATGCCATTACTCCATTTTCATTCACAGAATACAGCCAACTTAAAATAAACCAAGCAAGATAAATTGTACCATAAGTTGATCTTTTTGTTTATTTATTTAATAAAACAGAAAGTATAAAATAGAACTAAAACAAAAAAATGCAGTAACAGTACTCCTTTGATCATGGATAAGATCAAAAAAGTTATTTTGATATGAGTAAATAGTAAAGCATCAAGACTGGGCAGCTTTCTTATGGAATCATTTAAAATATATACTGATATTCTCAATTCTATATCAACTATGTAATGTTAG
This sequence comes from Protobothrops mucrosquamatus, assembly GCF_001527695.2. Lineage (NCBI taxonomy): Eukaryota > Metazoa > Chordata > Lepidosauria > Squamata > Viperidae > Protobothrops > Protobothrops mucrosquamatus. The sequence goes on from NW_015388118.1 coordinate 334,122, forward strand.
TGGCTTTACAAACATTGACAGTCAAACTATCAAGTAAAATGACAGGGATGAAACTAACAATGACATTATTTGCTAACAATGCCATGTTCACAATTATTCAACATATTATAAAGAAACAGATTTTTAAGTTGAATTCCCATTTCAACTAAGTATATTTTTATTGAATTTTATTACACCATACATCCATTCAAAGTCTACTAAATTAGCTTCATATATGTGAACTGTGATAAGTATGATATGTTTCTTACTGGAAAGGCTGTTTAATTCCTCCCTTCGAAGGACAGCTAAACAAATTATGGGAGTATTCTTTTTTTTTTTTTTTAATTTTTTTATTATTTAAACTGACAAACAAAACAAAACAAAACATAATACACATATATACACATCATATATTTTAACATCAACTTCGTGACAGTATTCTTCTATTATTTACATTTTCCCCCTTATTGTTCTTTGGTATTCTTTGGTGTCCAGAATTCTTTCATAATTTAAAAATAAAACTGATATAGAATTCAATTTTAACTGGAAACTATCGTGTATTATGACTTAATACATGGATTTCTACCTCATCCAAAATTAGAGTTTTTTTCTATGTAATTCTATATTTTAACTTCATGAGATGTTCCAATTAGAATAATAATAATAATAATAATAATAATAATAATAATAATAATAATAAAGTTGGAAGGGACCTTGGAGGTCATCGAGTCCAACCCCCTGCTCAGGCAGGAACCCTACACCATTTTGGACAAATGGTTGCCAATTTCTTCTTAAAACCTCCATTGTTGGAGCACCCACAACTTCTGGATACAAGCTGTTCCATTGTTTAATTATCCTGTCAGGAAAGTTCTACTTAGTTCTAGGTTGGTTCTCTCCTTGATTAGTTTCTATCCATTGCTTCTTGTTCTGCCTTCAGGTGCTTTGGCAGCCCCTTAAATATTGGAACACTGCTTTTTTATTGGCTGATGTTTTCAGCGTACAATTGTCCAAAACAGTAAAACTAGGAAAATAGGTAATATTATGTCTAACGTATGAAAATGTCTGCCACCCAGAGTCATCAAAGAAACTGGACAACCTTATAAATGTGAAGCTTTCAATTGAAAGTCATGAAAAACATTTTTAAGCAATTCCTAAGTTTAAATGTCTATTTCTAAATTAAAACATTTCTAAAATATTGTGAAGTATGGTTGTCATGCTGAGTTAAAATTACTTAAGACCAATCAAATATATTTGATTGATTGATTGATTGAATAATTGATTGATTGATAGAGAAAACTTGATGTTGCTGAACTAGAAATGGGAGGCTGTGAGTTCTAGTCCTCCCTTAATGGCTTGTTAAATCACTCTTACCTAGTCCAACTTACTTCTTAGGTTTGTTGTTGTGGGGAGTTTTATTCCCTTTTAATCATCTGTGTTACAACAGATGCAGATACCTTTGTAAAGAAATATATTTAATGTATTCACATTTCATTTTTTTTCATATATAGAAGTGGATTAATTTAAAACTTAAATGATTTATTGACTAAGATATTTTTCAAATGATTTATTGACTAAGATCTGCTTTAATCATATTTTATAATCCTTTGGAAGTCATAGAACTGTCATAACGTTTTTAGAACCATTAAGCTTTTTTGTTAAATAAATCATTCTGAGATTTTTTGTAGATTAACCGGAAACTACAAGAACTTCAGGAAGTCTATCAAAAAGTCAAAGAGGAAAATGATATTCTTAATATGCAATACCAAATGTTAACAAGTGAAGAAGAACATTTTCGCTCTGAAAGAGACAAGCTAACAGCAGAGTACGTTAGTCCTTCAGCTTGATTTTAATTTCATAATACTTAAAATTATAATCCAGTTGTTAGGTGCTTTGGAGTAAACAGCCCACATCTGAATTGCATGATAACCTAAATAGGATCTCACCACAGTACAAGGAGTGATATTTTTATTTAAAACCTATATGTCTGATGTTGTCAAAAATATTTTACCATAATTATTTTACCATAGTTCATATATCCACCTTGTTTAAGGAAAGAAATAAGTAAAAAATAATTTTCACTTCAAATTATCCAGGGGTAGCCATTCTGTGTCTTATACTAAGTGAGTCAGTAATTCAATTTAAGCAAACACTCCTACTTTCTGTTAGGAAATATATATCCTATAATTATAATATTATTTTTATAATTTTATTATTTTTACATTTTTAAAACTTTTTAATCTTAAATTAATTATGATTTTAATGTTAAATTTATTGATTATATTGTATATCACCCAGAACCCCTCTCGGAGGGAGATAGGCAGTTAAGAAATAGGAAATATAAATATGTATTATAGGAAATATCAATCAATTAATCCTATGAGCCGTGGTGGTGGAGTGAGTTAGAATGCAGTATCTATCCACAGCCAGGAGTTCAATGCTGACCGGCTCAAGGTTGATTCAGCCTTCCATCCTTCTAAAGTCGGGAAAATGAGGACCTAGATTTTTGGGGGCAGTATACTGACTCTGTAAACTGTGAGAGAGTGCTGCTATTGCTAAGTACTGTATACTTAGCATTCAACCAGTGACAGCACCTTGCTGAACATGGCTGCTCCCAAAAAGCTAAGAATATAGTAATCTAGAAGATACATGGATTATCCCATGTGATTATGGATAATCTTTACCTTTTAAATAGTTTTAACATGGAAATAAATTCCCAGAAAAAACTGTGTTCTTCTCCATAAGCAAAATTTTCAAAATGAGCTGCTGGTAATTCCATGTTAATGTTTGCAAACTGTTGAATATTGCTAATCTGACTTTTAGTTAAGGATGGCCCTGAAGGCAGAGTTGTTGTGTCCCAACAACAATAACTGTGTACAGTAGGAACTGGTAGTACTACTTATACTAGTAGTGTATAGGTACTGTATAAATAATTTCATCTGAATCCCTCCTCCATGGAATAATATTCTATATGAATTGGGAAAAGGGGTCCATCATGGAAGCCTATGCTAGGCTATCTGAATAATATTCTAAATATAATAGGAAATCATGTTTTTGACATTCTGTAGCCTGTAGTCTTGTCATTTTGTGATTAGTTAATTGTTTGAAACAGCCCTCCTTTTACTGCTTCCTGATTGTATCAACAAATTAGCCTCTGTTCTCTCAGATTTTAAAGATTTTTCTTGGAATAATTCTTTTCTTAATCTCAGTTTTTATGTATATATTGGAAAGCTACCCTAGAAAAGTACTTTTTCATGGTTGGCTAGCCATTTCCTTAATAAAATGGTACACATATAAAGAATTATTTATAAATATGTTATAAATATTTAATTAAATCTCATTTTTTTCAAATAGATTTGAAAAGTTATCCAATTGGCTCACAGAAAGGCTTGACTATATGGCAAAGCGTGTAATAGAGACAAAAAATACACAGGATGAGCTGGATGAAATCCAGGATATATATGAGTAGGTTATTTCATTTCATATATACAAAGTATCTTGCTGAAAAGAGATTTTTTTATTTCTAGTTAAGCTTCAGCGAATCAGAAATGTAATAAGAACTGATATACTGCAATTAAGGGGGAAAATTTGCAAACCAAGTTGTTATAAAATTAGATAAAAGCTCAGGCAAAAGTATAATTTAGTATCATGGAACTGAAATAAATGTTCGGTTTACAATATTGTGTGTAAGTGGTTCCAGATTAAAATAAACATTCTTGTTGTATTTGAAATCAGAAAATATACATTTGATTCTTCGTTGTTTAAAATCTTTTTTTAATTTTCTGGTTGGTTGTAAGTTTGAAAAATGTAAAACAACACTGTATTATACCACACATATTGCATCATTATATATTGTTGCAGGAAGGGGTAAAATGAGATAACCATTTTTGTTGAAAAAGAAAGATATCATACACTTCATCTATCTATCTAAGGATCCAGCCTTGGATATCTTATTGCTACCAGTTAATGAAGAGTTGCATTTACCATGAAGGACTTTAGTCAGACATCTGACAAATTAGGCAGACAGCTCTTCCTATGTACAGTATGAAAATGTTATGTTACATTATTCTAAATCAGAGGTAGGCTACCTACTGCTCATATGTCTCTCCAGTGGCTCTTTAGCACTTTTCTTAGAGACACCCAAGACTTAAATATCATTCCATTGTCCCTTCCTCCTCAGGAAGTGAGGGTTAATTCTATGTTTTTGTTTTCGAAAAAAGTACCTCAATTCCAACTTTCTGTTTTCACTATTTAAAAAATCAAAAGCATCTGTTAAACCCTGTAACTGGCAAACCAAAGAAGCAAGAACCATACAGAATTGTGAAAGGCTTCCAATGGTAGTCAGGTATTAAAAACAGAATTTTAAAAACTTTAACTTCCAAGACAAACTTACAGTGAGTCAGTTTAGTCCGAATATTTTTAAAATTCTTCTCATAACCCACATATCTGGTTGAGTTGCCTCTTCTCATATAAACTGAGTTCCTTCCCTTCCTCCTTCCCACAGTCTCTCAGGATCAAGGAGGAGTTCCTTAACATGCTCATTGGTAAAAGATGGGCTAAATGTCCAATTCCTAAGATTTTGTAACTTAAGCCTTTTTTTTTTTTTTGCCTAAACCTGAACTACAGTACAAAATTTTGTCAGAAAGTCATTTTCTTTGTTACTTTTAGAGAGATTGATATGAACAGTAGATCTGCCATCACATAGCCTGTCTTTTTTCATACACACACACAAACATGCACACATATTCACAAACATGTTCTCCTAACTTTATCCCCAGTTTTCATATTAAAAAAAAATCCCATTTTTTTTCATGTCACGTATTTTTCCAGTTGGGTCCCATACATGTCTGTTTCTCCGTGCCAGGAGAACCATTCTAAATACTGAATAGATTAGTAGGCATTTTGACCTCTGATGGTAGTACTCATTCAGTCACTCATTTAACTTGAAAGTTTTTGAAGAAATTATAAACATTATACAATTATCTTTAGTAATTAAATTAACCTTATTGGCCATTTTTCCCCAGGACATATAAAACAAGAGTCACTTTCTAAGTGAGATGGGTGGTCCCTAATTTTGATATATAAATAAATAAATGGTGTAAACTGCAAGATTTGTATAACAAAACTTCTGATAAATTAAAGTACATCTTTCTTTGGATAATCATAACTTAAAATGTGGGGAATAGGAGTGGTCAAAATATTACTATATAAATAGTATTGGGGAATCCTTTAAGGATTTTTTAAAAATTCATACCTCCATTTAATTATACCAACAAAGTATTTTAACTCATTTCTATGAAAGGGGCTTTACAGCAGTACTGTATATTGATTTTGAATGTTTAAATTTTTGTGTTAAAGTTTTTGCATAAGATCACTTACCCCAAAAAGAGATACACATTGCTTCTTAAATGTATATATATATATCTATTTATATGTCCCTAATTTATTCAGTAGGGTTGGTTTGACTTATTTGGATTTCTGTTTATTTATTCATTTAATCTGTTTCTTTAATTTTCAATGTTTTGTTGATCACACTATGTTAAGTAAAACTGAAAAAAATTATACTTGTTTCAGCTCTACACATAGTAGCTATGCAAGAGAACTGGCACTTTTAGAAGCATCGTTGAAAAAGGAAAGTGATAAAAGGTACAATATTCTGTAAACATTGTTATGAAGTGACAAACAAAATTGGGGTCAATTGCTAATATGGTGGAAAATGTATACATTTCCAATTCCCCACATATTGCCAAATAAATTCTATTTATATATGGATATAAGTATTTGCTTACTTACTTACTTACTTACTTTATTTGTATGCTTTCTGTTCCCGAAAGCTCTGGGCAGCTAACAATCAGAAAGATCACTAAGCAACCTTACTATTTAATAATAAACTACCAAGTAGAACATGAAGTAAATTGAGCCTGTTTTGTTTATAATTGTGCACGTTTTCAAAAACAGCTTCTTCAAAACTGAGTTCATCATGAGAGACCCAATTGACCGAGATCACAAACTGACCTCCTGTATTTAAATGGAGGGAATCCTGGTGCCCTGAGCATGTCAGTACAATGACTACACATCCCAGTTTGGCAGAATATAGGCAAGATAATATTAGTTTGCAAGGTAGCCCCTGAACTGGAGATCCTACTTGTCTACAGCAGCATGAGCCTGTTTGGGGTGCAACTGTTCTTTGATGGTATGCACCACCATAAGGGAATGCTGTATGTGGCTTGGTATGACAAAGGTTATAACTTTCTTCATCTTATTCAAAAGCAAAGTTTTGATTGACTAAAGCCATAATACATGGTGGAGCCCAATATCGTGGGCCTCTCTGTTGATAACCATGACATATGAAAATTGTGACTTGGAGTGTTAGAGGAGTATAGTGTAAAGAGAATGAAATAAAATACAAATAAAGTTGTTTGTAAAACTAAGAGAAGCGAGTGAAAGTGGTGTGATCATGTAGAATAGAGTAGATGAATGGAAAGGTGTAGATTTAGTAATGAACTCGCAATTATTTTTACACAGTTAAACACCACATAGTTTGTGCAGTGAAAATACAGGTAGTCCTCGACTTACAACCACAACTGAGCTCAAACCTTATGTTGTTAAGTGAGACATTTGTTAAGTGAGTTTTGCCCCATTTTACAACCTTTCTTGCCATTGTTGTTAAGTGAATCACTGCAGTTGATAAGTTAGTAACACAGTTGCTAAGTGAATCTGGCTTCCCCATTGATTTTGCTTGTCAGAAGGTTGCAAAAAAGGGATCACATGACCTTGGGACACAGCAATAGTCATAAGTAAGAGTCAGTTGCTAAGCATCTGAATTTTGATCACATGATCATGGCAATGCTTCAAAGGTTGTAAGTGTGAAAAACAATCATAAGTCACTTTTTTCAGTGCTGTTGTAACTTTGAACAGTCACTAAATAGACAGTTGCAAGTGGAGGACTACCTGTACTACGCAAGATATACACTGCGAAAATCATATAAAATCCCATACATGGGGGCATGACATAATCAAACATCTGAATCTCTCTGCTCTGTGAGCTTAAGGGAAGGTGAAGTGTATGTACCATTCTGATAGCATTTCTAAGATACTCCTTCATTCAGCTGCAAAAAGAATAATGAAAAAGTTATGCCCACTATTGATCTATTGTTAACTTGATGTCACTGTCTCTTTTCATTTATTCAGTGATTGTGAATTGTATGTGTTTTCTCCTTTGCTACTAGAGACGCGTTTCAGATCGAACTTAACAAAATTACAACTGTCTATGAAAATTTACTGGCAGCCAATGAACTATTTCTGAGCGAATCAATGCAAAACCTTGAAGCTCTGAAAAAATCCTGTAATAAGTTAAAAAAGGAGGTATAATACCTATTAGGGTACTAACACCAAATCACACTGTAATATCGATGTAACACACAAGAAAGGATTTTAGGGAAGGGTCGGGATTGATTTTGGATCCAGTGGAGAGGGCTTAATATAAGCCACTGAATAAAGAAAAGTAGATCCTGATATTTGAAAAGCATTTATTGTTGGAATAAAGAGAGAGGTAGACAAGATTTTAGCTGACATAAATTAACAAAACTAAAGTTTGATTTAGAGTTGTCTGCAACTGCATGCAGGCGTCGCCTCATACCTACACTACGAAGGAGTTGATGAGTATGTGTAGGTTGCAGATGGCTGCTGATGGCCTGATGCGCACACTTCCCAAATCCCAAAGTGCGGAGATGCATGTCCTGTATGCTGATTGGTTGATCCAATTTCCTGTTCTGTGTTTTGCTATTTGAGTGCCCCCTAGCCAGAATGTTACATTTGCAGAAATATAAATGGAGCACCTATGAAACCATCCCTGAATGACAAACATATATGTTCCTTGACGTGCATGTTGAAGAAGTTTGCTCGATCCTTAAGTTGAACGAAAATAGTTTAGGGAATGAAGAGACAAAATTATCTTTCATTTGAATCAAGGAAGAGGCCTCCTTTCTCAGGAATAACCATATGAGAAGTAGGCATTGCTCTCCTTCTGAAGCCTGTCTTCATTTCAAATTGTCTGCCAGGCTTCTGAATACTTCAGTTGGTACATTAGAACTAGAGTATATTTTCTCCCAAGTTTTGATCATTGAAATGAAAACTGCAACACAGAACAGAATTCATAGCAGAATTTTTTTTATTATTGTTTCCATAAATGCCAGACTGAACTGAAATCTCAACATCTGCACATTCATATACACTTGCAAATTATTAGAAGAGATTTATGTTTCTTCTTTCTCATATTTCCTTCAAATAGAATGAACGTCTCAATAAAGACATAAACAAGTATACTGAGCGTCTGAAACATCTCACTTCCAAACTGCAAAAAAAAGAAGCCTATTATAAGAAACATGATGCTGAGTTAACAACAGAAATTGAAAAAATTGAGGCAAGCGATTTGTATTTTAATACATTTTTGCAGCTGTCTTATATCATGAAATAAATTTGACTATAAAAACATAAGTAGCCAGCCCATTTAGAATCAAAAGGGAATAGAAATAGTTTTTTTAAAAATCAGACTGCTAAAGGAAGTGGTGGGAGAATGCACTTGTGAATCAAGAGCTTGCATTGGTTAGGGTTGGAGTGGCTTGAATTGTTTGCTATGGGCTGCTAGGATAAGAAGAATTCAGTTTTCTGAAGCATTTTGATGTGAGACTTCCTTTAGATAGAAGCTTTAAAGTAAAAGCCATGCATTTCTTGGATACCAAGTTCACCCTAAATTCAAAATGACTGGAGACAGAACTAGAGAAAAAAAGGTATAAAGAGCTACTAAAGTTAGGTCAGAATAACATATAGATAATAGTTGTAATTTATTTTATTCAGATATAAGCACAAATTGTACAAATGGATTTTAAGTGACTTCCATTTTTTTTCTGTTTCATTTCAATTCCAGATTATTCCTCTAACATATAAGTCAGAAACAAATGTTTGTTTTCTATTTCAATTCCTAGCATACCAGTCAAGCATAATAACTGACTCAGATTTGCAGCTAACACGGAATGGAATGGAGAGACAATGGAGTCAATGATAAAAAAAAATCAAATTGGTGTTAAAATGGCAGGAGAAATTTGATTGGTCATGTAAGAGATTTTTAGAAGACAAGGATTTGCTTGTGGATAGGGGAATATTAAACCTGATGACAGATGGGGAAGTAATAGGGCTTCTAGGTGGAGAAGTGAAGAGGTGGCTTGTTGGGTTTGTATCCAAGACATCTTCTGGAAGAAGATACAGCTATGAAATCTAGGTAATCTTGTTGAGCATCCCAAGATTCTGAATTTAGCACTGTTCTGTAGGGTGGAATTAACCTCACAGATGATTGCATTGCACACCAATAGGCTTCCAAATGCACTTCAAGTGCTGGTTATCAATTACATCATAGGTTATCTGAGGGACTGCCTGTTTCCTATGGTCTCTGCCTGTCTAGTAAAATCAAATCAAAATTGGTGGATGTTTTTGGTCTTGTTTTCATGTTTTAAATCATTCGTAAACTGCTCAGAGTGCTGGGATTCGACATATACATTTAATAAATAATAATAATAGAATTGATGTGTGTTGGATTTCCTCGAAGGCATGCCTTTTCTGTTGTGATGCCTACCCTTAGAAACAATATCGCCAGAAATCTGTGTTCCACAAATGGTGATGTTCCACAAATCTTCAAAAACTTGGTCATGCTCCCTTTAGGATAAAGTGTATATGGAGTCCTGGGTGGTTGGTTATTGTGTTATTGTCCAGATGCCTAGGTACTTTTATTGTTGTCCTACTTCAAGCATAAGCCACCCAGTCATTCTGCTGTTGAGTGGTTTCTAAATCAGTCAATCAGATGATAGACAGACAGAGTAAACTTTAATCAATTGTTATAGTATCATGTTAGAATACTAGATGCTCACTACATACCCCTTTATGTATACATTCTTCATTACATTTTCTTTCCTAAAAGGAAGAATACAACTCTAAAACAAAACGTATGGAAGAAATGGAAGAAAAACTACAAAAGAATGTTCCCCTCGCTGATGAATTGCAAAAAGAATTAGAAGAAATAAGCACCAATTACACAAAACAAAAGGAAATGTATAATGGTATATACATGGATTGTAGGAAGTCTTCCTGTGTAATTCATCAGAGTGCAAAAAAGTGCAAAAAAAGAGAAAAGAATCCAACTTTAAAGTAGTTGTTTTCTTCTAACTGTTAATCTTACTTTCCTGAGTGTTGGAGTTGCCATCTCTCGATGATAAACCTAAGATTTTGCATAGTGGACAAGTTTGTTTTAAGAGTTGTAATTTTATTTTTTATGGCACATTAGGTTTTATTGAGTATTTTATTTAGATTATATCAGGGAGAAAAATCATACTGTAGACCTATGCCAGTCCTAGCTGGTCAGGGCTTCCCAGGAAGTGATCAGCCACTTCTGCAAGATTATGCTACTATGACCTAATCATAAAAACAGTATTAGCTTGTGTGTCTTTGGTACCAAGTTTGGTCTACATTAGATGGCTGACCTTGCAGGTCTGAATGCACCTTGGCACTCCCTTTTTCTTCATAAGAACTAGGGAGAGTCAGGTCCCAGACATTTTTGCTAATTACATATCTGTTCTAGTCTCAGGATTTATTTAACCTGATTATTGTATTGTTATAGCTCTTCTTCCTGTTCCTCAAATTTCTTGTTTCTGCCCATTACATTATGGGACTGTCTTTCTTTGATTTCTTTTAACTGATAAGTTATGGAAGAATTGTTGTGGTCTAGGTCCCAGCTTTAAACCACTGTTATCTTGTAGGACCTGAGAGGCATGACTTGTGTGCCTGCCCTATAGAACTGTCTTCCCTGAGAGCCATATGGCTCCATCCTTGTGGAACTTGTAAAGCCTAATCTGTCTTCAGGCCCAGAGAGACAAGGAAGGGCTTGCTCCCTGATAGCTATCAAGTACAAAATGTGTCTATGTTGTTATCCCCTGATGCTCATCATATATTCTATGGAAGATTGCTATTTGATTTTGGTGGCATTTTACTTGCGATTTTAAGCCTATTATATGTTACTTAGAGACATTTTGTGATGGAGCTGACATTCAAGTCAACAAATAAATAAATATGAACCCAAATATTAAGGACATCAAAATGCATTTTCTGAATGCTCCCTTTCTGAAACAAGTTGAGTAGTTTCCAGTGAGAAGACTTTGGTTGTGTCTGATGTCTGTTTACTTTTATTAGGTGCCAAATGAAAATCTGTCCTCCTTCCTTTTTAATAGAATGTATAACATACTTAGAATTTGTGAGGTTTGTGATAGTGCTAAATGAGATAGCTACTTTAAAAAGTGGCTGTATTTCCATGTTTTTACTACATTTATTTTAGATTTTGCAGCACGTTCTATATTTAGGTTAGATATTGTGGGTATGAGTTTAGTAGATTGGCCAATAATTTTCACTAGTAAGTAATTTTTAGGTATCCTAATTAATTTCCTTCTGATCTTGTGGGTCGTTTCCTGAACCCCTCTAACAAGCTGTGTTATGGAGCTTATATGAATTTAACTTTTTCTCCTCTGCTTATTTATAGAATTACGAGATGAAGAAAGCGCACTTAAAGCAGGCATAGAGCAATCATTAAGGGAAATTACGAGACTTGAAAGACAAAAGGTAAGCAGGCATGTGTGCTTCTTCTTCTCAATAAGCATAAGTGTAATTAGTATTTATTTACCTCCTTTGAGATTATATTACATAAATCACTTCTTCTCATATTCTAACCTTTATCTAAATTCTAAAATCATTAAATATTTTGTTCAGGATCAGCAAACAATCCATAAAGGGTACTCAGAACTTTATAAAATTATTTATTTCAACCCTGATGAAATAGGTTAATTCTACATTCCTTTGTTTTGCTTCTAACAATCTTAACCTTTATTTCATTAAAATGCTACCCTTCACCCAAATTTTCTTTCATCTCAGAATTTTTTTATGTCTTTAACAACCCTCTTTTGCAAATAGAATAATCGCTCATTATCCATTACCTCTTGGATTATTATTTGTATTTCCAGTTTAGCTTTCATATCTGTCTTATAGTCTATAACTTCTACTTTATTTTCTGATATTTCTGAATAGGTTAGCATTTGTCAGTTATCCTGTCAGCCTATACATTTTTCCAACGTATTCTCCTTCATGCTTCTCTAACTTTTTTTTTTGAATAATGCATTTGCATAAGCAGATATTGTTGCTATCAATGTAACTGTGAGCTTCTTTCTCATTTCTTCATAAATCCTTTGAAGTGACTGCAATGTAGTATGACAGTTATTTTTGTAAATATCATTGATCATCAAATTCAAAAATAGAAAACAGACTTTTCTTTCCCTCCCCCTTTCTGGGGTCTATAGTCCCCACTAATGCCTCATTTCTGTATCATGTAGTCTGTCTCAATTTTTTTTTTGCTTGGTTTTTTAAAAAAAGCCTATCATCTCTTTCATGAAAGACTATACAATTGTTGTTCAAACAAAGTTAGTTTTGTGTTAATTATTGCAAAAGTTTTATAGCAAAAGTCAAAATATTTCAAATATTTAATATTTTCAATTTGTTTGGTCCCTTAGTTCATTTTAAACTTCAATCTTACATTGTTAATTAATTTTTCCCTTCTTTTGGGAATGAAGGATCACTCACCTGATAGTTTTTCACATTACTGCTTGGAAAATCTTTTTGAACTTTAAATGTTATATTCAAAACATAACAAAAGTGAAGCTTGACAAATACAGGGTCCATACACTCTGCATTGTGCTTGAAAGCTTGATTGTTTTCCTTGACTCCTGGCATTCAAACCCATAAATTGACTGCTGTCCTATGGTCTCCTCATAAGGAGCAGCCATATGGACCACAAGTGGGCAATTTCTTATCCTCTCTTTATTCAGAAAGACTCCACTGGACCAGATTTGTCATTGTTTTTGGCCACACTGTTGTTTCTGTTTCTTTAGAAACATTTTACCTTGCCGATCTGTCACGTGGAAGTTGGCTCCATTTACACTTTTTGAAAAACAAGGGGAGCCCAGAAGGTAGAATAATGATGCAAATTATGTGAGACTGTTCTCCCTTTTATTGCATGTGTGGTTTCTTTATGTTAAATCGATACAAATTATGTGAGGCTGTTCTCCCTTTTACTGCATGTGTGGTTTCTTTAAGTTAAATCTGCTGTAGAACTTCCACAATTTTTTATGCCTCCAAAAGATTAGAAATTCTGCCTCAAATTTTCAACAATAGTGGGTCAATAACAGTTCTGAGAGACTCCAAACAGGCCTCAGGGCACGTGTGTAGACAGAACATATTCTCTCTAGCCGCCTGCCCCCAGATAAAATAGGGATTAACATAAGACAAACAACCAGGCAGAAAACCAAGGAGAAAACCATATTCCCATCAAAACTGGCAGGGCAGTTATTACCAGGTTTGAGTAATGAAATGTCTGCAAAAAGTTCAGAGAGCACCAAGGATTCTATAAACTAAGTACAATTCAAGGTAGCATCCATTCTGTAAACCAGCTTTGCTGGTTGCAAGCTACAGCTGGGCAAATTATTGGAGAGGATATTCACCCTTATACTCTGTCACTTGCTATTAAGTGTGTTGATTGAAAAACTGACACTGATCAGTACTGGGAAATTGTATCAATGGTGATTAAAACTAAGTACTGTGTTAATTATTACATTAATCAAGGATATGGTAGTGCAGTGGGTTAAAGATGTTATGTATTTATTTCATTAAAAGTATCTTATATATAAGAATGTAAACAGAATGTATGTTAATATCTGATAAATATCACGGTATATGTATGGGGGAGAGTTTGGAAAAATAAAAAATAAATTAAAAAAAAAAAAAGATGTTGTCGGCACTCCGGCGCTTTGAGCCCATGGCACCGCGTGATGGAGTGAGGACACATCATTTGCCCCTAGCTCTTGCCCACCTAGCAATTTGAAAGCATGTAAAAATCTAAGTAGATAAAAAGGTGGAACTTCCCACTTGGGTGGGAAAAACTAGCAGCATTCCAAGTGGAAGCAGGAGCTGGCGCCAAACCTGCCCAGATGTGAGATGAAGTCGGCAGAAGAAAGCCTGAATGAACTGACATCTTCCAAACGCTGCTAGACAGCTGGTACGAAGCTAGTTTACCCACTACGATGCACTGTGGATAGTGCGCATGTGTGAACAAATGAACTAGTAATCTTAGGCTGCCCAAACTATTCTGTGGTAAAAAGCATTGTCGACTTCCCTGGCTATGTACACCATGCGCTAAATTTTTTTTTACATTAATCAATTAATTATTTAGATTAATTCATAATTCAGGTAATTAGTGATTCAGGAAAAGAATTACAAGCATGAATGTCAAGACTTCTTGCATGCAATAGTTACAAAAACATACAATAATACTAAATTTTGGTATTTGCTGATATTATCTTTCTTTTCAGTGGATATTTTATTGTTATTGTTTTTTATTGTTATTGTTTGTTTTATTCTTCAGTATTCTAATTTGGTGTGCTTTCTTGCTTTTGAAAATGAAGCTTCCAGAAAAAAAAAATCACCTAGTAATGTTTCAATTTTTTCTTCTTTCTCCCAAGCAATCATCAATCAGCAAGACTTTTTAAAAGATTTATGATATAAATATTTTTGTAAATATTATGAAATCTTAGGGCCAGAATTTGTCTGACTTTTGTTCTTGGCAATCTTTCCTTTGTATCATGTTCCTAAGATTATAACTACATAAGATGCATCAATATTTGCTAACAGATAACTGCAAAGACTGAACTCAAGAGGAGCAGAGATATAGCATTTGAGCAACTGACAAGTTCTACATTTTCTGTTAAGTTTATTGAGAGAGACAACTATGAAATAGATAGAATGCTCTTCATTTTGAAAGGAGAGAATGCCCGGTTAAGAGCTGTGAGTATTTTGAAAAAGGAATACTTTTGCATAGCAATCTGACAAGACTTTACACTGGCAATTCTGGAAAGGCTATAGATAGCAGGAAGACATTGTAAAAATGCCATCTTGTACCCATTGCTACCTTTCAGTGGTTTGGATTATGTAAGAAAAAAATGTATTTTGCATGGGGTTGCCAAACTAGAAATATTGGCTAAAATGACATGGTTTATTTGTGTTATGACACCAGATAATCTATGCTCTTTTTCCAAGTAAATTAATTCTACAATATATGAGTTTTTAAAATGTCAGGTGATCTTCCAGCAGTCATTTTGATGATCAAATGATGTTGTTTTAAGAAATTGTATGTATTATTAAACTTATATGCTACCCATCTAGAATTGGGTGGCATATAAATTTAATAATAATAAAATTACAGCTTTAAGAACAGACGTTAGATTTGTTGGTAGCAGCACCCAGCTAGTTTTGGTTGATCACAGAAAAGCTAAAAAAACAACAACTTGGTTTTCATTAGATAATTAGACTAGACTGGAAAGTCAGAAAAAACAATTGGAAGAAGGCAATAGTAAGTCATCTCTAAATTATTTCCAAGAAAACATAGCCATGCGGGTAGTTGCCAATAATTGAGTTTGGGTTGAGATTTTTTAAAACTGATTTGCTTGTTTGCTTGCTTGCTTGCTTCAACCATCGCTAATTCTTATTCACTACACAACACATATTTTTAAATTTGAAGCTGCAGGATAGATTGTCAGTTTTGTATTTTATAAAAGCTAATATAGTGAAATCTCCAGCTAGAGTGGGGGGGGGAGGAGTGAAGAGACTGGCAAGCTTAGAGACCTGGCATAGCAGGAAGCGACACAGACCTGACCAGAATTCTTGAAACCTTTATCTGACTGTTCCCAAGAGAACGCAGTCAGTCTGGCAAGTTTAATGTCAGGTGCAAGGAACCAGAGCAGAACTGTGGACTGATCAGAATAGATTCTTTACAGTTGCTTGACTATTTACAAGAATCTTGCCAGGCTGACTGCATCAATAGCTTCTACACGAATGTTTTATTTCTTTGGCTGTATCCTTATAGGGCATTGCATATCTCAAAGAAGATATCTCCACAATAGATGGGGAGGCAAAGATCTATCAGTCAAAGAGACAACAAATCCATAATGATAAAAAAGTTCTTTATGGTAAGTGTTATTTAGCAGGAATGTCTACTGTAGCGGAAATGATTAATTTTTTGTGTGAAAATGAACTAAAACAGTCCATAACAATAGAGACATACATAGGGCTTTCTTTGGAAAATGCTAGGATATGGTTTCATCACTATTTTTCCTAAATTTAATAGAGGTTCAGCTCCTGTACCCATAGAACTTTAGCCCAAAGGGAAATGGAAACACTGCATACATGACTGGTGGCAGATGATTGTCAGTGCTGTGGCATCCCCTTTTCTTTCTGAGATATGATGATTCCTTAATGGATATCTTGCATTAACATAAAGAAATTGTGGCAAGCAGTGTTCCTCAGAAGAGATTTAATGAACAAATACAGGTCTATATACATATATGCAAATGTTGGGAAAGTTTCCAATTAAAAATCTAAGGAAAGGTTTCATTATTAAGAGCCAAACAAGAATATTTGATCCTGGACAGATCAGAGATAATGATTGGGGTGATTTGTGTAAATAAGAAAACATTGTAGACTTTCTACAAGTGAATTACAATAACAGACTGTTACATAAGACCATGAACTTTAACTTTGTTGTTGTTAACCTATTAACTATTTTTCTTTCATATATATATATATATATATAAAATATAAGACAGGTCAATTGGATTGCAAATAGATGTAGAAACTTATAAATTTTGGACCTGCTTTGCAAAGGGAAGCTATTATTGCTACAATAGATTTGTCAGTGTTCAACTAGGGGGGATATTAGGGTTTTATTTTTTGTCCTTCATATTTTTAATGTTTTGTTTTGTTTTGTCTCTGTTAAATTGTTTTTTTTTCTTTTGGATTTTGCATTTTAATCTTTTGAATAAAGTAAAAAACTTAAAAAAGAAAATTACATTTATTATCATGGCTGTTAGATACTTGTTTTCAAATAGTATTTAATCTGAATACCATTATGGAATCTTAAGAAAAAAAGACATCACTGAGAAGTTTTTCCCTGCAGGAAGGAGTGAAAGGTGTTAAAAAGGAACTGAAGTTAAGGTTCCTCATGGTGCCTTCAGTCTCTCAGAACAACCCTGTCTTCAACTGTGCTTAAGCAATTAGATGTCTTCCTATAGACTCTGATATCATTTAAGAAACATGGCTTAAGTTAATTAGCATTTTAAAAATTCTGGATGTCCTACATGTTTAATAAATGTGGTTTAAAATATCATTTAATATATTATTGCATATTTAAATGTGTTATTTACTTCTTTTAAAATATATATTGTCATCTATTTTTATTTATACTATAAAATTCTTGTTTTAGAATTGTTTGTCAAGAAATGGATAAAGGATGGACATCTACAAAAGGTATATTGTGATATAACCTGGAAGCTGTGGGGGTTTGGATGGGGGATAATTTATGGTTAACAGACTTTTTTACAAATTACAGACTGAAATATCTACCGTTAGTCCTCCTATACTATATTTTAGGGTCAATCTAATTTTACGTGTTCGGGTAAAGACACCATGATGTACATAAATCATAGTTCATACGTTTTGTTAAATATAATCTTTTCTTTTTTTTTATTCTTGGTATCAAGGGAAGTTTACCGTTGGACAGTACACTAATTTTTATTTTGTCTGGTTGATGATAACCAGCATAAACTAAGGCTAGAATACCATTTGAATGGGGGGTGGGAACAGTAAAATTTAATTCTGCCAATTTGGTAGCCTGTGATGGCTCAGCGGTTAAAGACGCAGAGCTTGTCAGCTGAAAAGCTGACAGTCCAGGTTCAAGACCTGAGCGCTGTGGGACGGGGTGAGCTCCTGTTACTTGCCCCAGCTCCTGCTCACCTACCAGTTTGAAAGCAGGGAAATGAGAGTAGATAAATAGGTACCACTTTGGTGGGAAGGTAACAGCTCTTTGTGCATCTTGATACATGGTCATGCTGCCCACATGACCGCAGAAGTGTCTTCAGACAACGCTGGCTCCCTCGGTTAAGAAACGAACATAAGCATTGCCCCCTAGAGACAGACATGACTGGAAAGAAAAAAAACTTTACCTATCTTGTTACATATTCTGTTGCTCTTCATGATAGCAAGAAAAATAATGCCTTTTTTCTCCCCCTTGTGGCTTTGCTGAGACTTAAAGCACAGCTATTGTTTAAGAACAAGCCATTTTTGAGAGCTTCTTTCTCTTTTTAACAGCTTCAACTGATTAATCTAGTTAAATAGAAGGCTCTTTTAACTATCCTAAGACTTGGAATCTCATATCATTCTAAATTTAAGGAATCATTGTAGCTATACTTCTCCCATTATTTTTATATCAAACTTATTTACTTATTTATACAAACTTATTTATATCAAACTTATTTAAAATGCATGTTAAATATTTTAAAAGAATCCAAGCATGTTTTTAAAAAGTGAAGAAAATCCAGGTTGTCTCTTTGCAATAAAAAAATATTTACTTATTGTTTTTATCTTATTGCAGATATTTTTTAAGTACCAGCATGAGCTCTTGATTATTCTGGAAGCATATGTCAGAAGAAATACAAAGAGAAATATTAAGCTTGACTATGTTCATGAAGGGCTACAGCTAAACTATGAAGAGATGGATTCTCTGTTAAGAAGCAAATCTTTGCCAGATGCTGAAAAAGTAAGCATTTTGGGGAAGTGCCAAATATTTGTTAAAAGTATGTGTTGGGAAAGCAAAAATTACCTTCTTTAAAATAGATTCTTCATAGCTTATAATAATAATAATAATAATAATAATAATAATAATAATAATAATAATAATAATAATAACAACAACAACAACAACAACAACAATAATAATAATAATAATAATAATGATAAAGTTGGAAGGGACCTTGGAGGTCATCGAGTCCAACCCCCTGCTCAGGCAGGAAACCCTATACCATTTTGGACAAACGGCTGTCCAGTTTCTTCTTAAAAACTTCCAGTGTTGGTGCATTCACCGCTTCTGGAGGCAGGTTGTTCCACTGGTTAATTGTTCTAACTGTCAGGAAGTTTCTCCTTAGTTCTAGGTTGCTTCTCTCTTTGGTTAGCTTCCACCCGTTGCTCCTTGTCCTGCCTTCAGGCGCTTTGGAAAATAGCTTGACTCCCTCTTC